>NC_054538.1:5488487-5623487 GCF_017654505.1 Polyodon spathula | reverse complement strand
CATATTGATATAGAGGAGTTATCTTGTTATCATTCTTGTTTGGTTTCCTATTATGTATTTATATTGTCTTGGCAGCAAGAGTTTTGCTAATAGTCTTAGCCTTAGGAGGTCAAAATGCAAGATGAAATATCGGAATTATAACCACAATCCAGGATGACATCATTGTAAAAAAGCATACACAATCAGTGCCAAACACAGCTGAGGTAGTTAAGGAAACACAGCAGTATTGCAATTACATAGAAAAAAAGCATATTAACAAGCAGGTGTCTAAATAGGCATGGAATGACTAAAAGCTGCCCGGATGGGAAAGAGCATGCTTATATAAATGGGAAACTGAAAACAATTATTTCTCCATGTTAAATAATATTTGAACAAAAAAAAAGATGGAAAGTCATGTGCATTTACCACAAGCAATAGAGCTTTTATTATCTTCTATGATTGCAATATTCATAAATGCAATATGTTTAATCATTTTAAAAGCAGCCGACAGCTTGATTAAACATTAGAATATATATTTAAGGGAGTTCTAGGCTAGGTGTGGGTCAGAAACTCCCTCCTGGAGGAGAGACCCTTGATCAAGGCCGGGTCAGAGGCCTTACAAGGCTGGGCGAGGGAACCCATTAACACCAGAAAAAGGAGATGCAGATGCAAAAGAGGCAGAAGGAAGGAGGAGGAATGAAACTACAAAACCAAGTTTTTAACGGACCTGGGTAAACCTATGAGGGAAGAAGAGTGTCTGTCCTTTCACCTCTAAAATATCAGCAAGCCTTTAAAACATTTAAGTTTTATTTGTTAGAAAGGGTTTTTTAGGCCAATGTGACAGAGAGAGAATGAATCTTGGTTAGAAATCCACCTCCCGACCTGTGAGGGCGCTGTGTAAAGGGAACAGAGTGCCCTGAACTGGATGGCCTGACAATTAATTCCCAGCGGTAGGTGGAAGTTGGCCATCTAGAAAGGGGGAGGAGCTACAGTACACCAAGTCATCGACCCAGAAGGGAAACGATGTGGCAACCTTAGATTGGAGGAGAAACGGTTGCACTCACTAACCAAGGGGGCGTGACTGACGGTACCAAAGGGTATATAGCAAGGTGATCTGTTCCTTTTGTTATGGTTAAGAGAGAACCACTAAAGGACAAGCATAAAATAACCATGAGTGTTTAGTGTTTGTTTGTTTGGTCGAGTCTAATTGTACTGTTTGTTATTGATTTGATGGCTAACACGATCCGGAGCTGTCACTTAAGGCCAGCACAAACCCAGACAACACTTCCCCATTATAAACGGATCAATTGTATTTTCACCACTTGCACGTTAGCACTCACTGTGGAGTTGATCATGTGTGTATCTTACACGTGTTTAATACTGTGCATATAATTTCGCGACTGTAACCCGTGGTTTAAACAGTGCAATACACTTTGCTGTGTATTGCCTGGGATTCTTGTTTATGGTCACAAACAATCTGGATTACAAATCCTCCCTATATGAAACATTGTTTTCACATTGCAATCACTTGTTTGTCATGAATAGTGCACCACATCACGTCTACACCTTCGCACTACAGACTCTTTACCACAGTCAGAATGAAACAATTCTGTCCCTAGCCGGTAAGATGAGTTGTACAAATAGACCTGTTTCAGCAGCACAATTTTTCTACAAAACATAAGATTATATATATATATATATATATATATATATATATATATATATATATATATATATATATATAGTCAGCACTATGGAAATGGGTTACCCTTAGATACATGAATAAGAATAAATTAATCCCCATTTTATATATATATATATATATATATATATTATTTATATATATATATAATATATATATATAACAAATTTATGCACTTACCAGTCACATATGATTTCCAACTCCGTCACCAGTTTTCTGATACAGAACCCAATGTTACAATTTCTCTGAATATGCATCACAGCCTGTATTTTTTTTTTAAATTCTCTGTAATGCTAAATCAGTCTGTTTTAGATTGTGCAGTTACACAGCTCTTCCTTCAGTTTCACCTGATGAAAATGCAGCTAAAACAAAGCGAACGAGACAAGCTAGGGTAATGTAACAGTTAACCATTAAGCAGTTTTAGACACTGTAATGTATTTTATTTTTTTATCTGTGATCTTTAGTTGCTTTTGTGCATTTTCATTTGCAAGAGAACTGTGACATCAGGGTCTTATTGAGCACTACATTCTGAAATTTTGAATATTGACTTAGGATACTGTTTTAATTCTGGAAACTGTATTTATTTTTTTCTTTTGGTTTTGCTAAATTGCATTTCCTTTTACATTTTACGCAGTTCTGTGCACGGATAACATTTAGATTTTATTTTGCACTTAGGTTATTTTGCTGTTAATGGAAAACCTTGCATACTGCTACAATACGTATGGATTTAAATATGTACTGTATAACAGTTAACGTGTCGTTTCTTTAGTTTTAGCAAGTGATATTTTCAGAATAATTTAGTTCTGAATTAAAATACTACTTCTGTTGAAAATATAGTACTGTACCAACAAAACCAACACAGTACATCTAAAACAAAATCCTTTCAGATATGGAATTTTTATATTCTATCTTTTTTGTGTTCCCTGAAAAACTTCAAGGGTTGGAACAGGGCAAAATGAAACAATCAGATATGCATCCTACATGTTTAATCATTACAGAAGTCAATGTTTTATAGGGTCAGATATGTGAGTGCTGACTGTATATACATTTTTTAACTAAAGTACCACTGTGTGAGATAAAGAAGTTTAAAAAAAAAAACAACGCTCCAACAGATCAAACGTTTATCTCTTGCATGATAAGTAATTCCTGCACAGTAGGAGCTGAAAATAAATAAAAAGCAGAGCTGAATTATCTCTTTCCCCGGCCTAGCTCTCTCTATCTCCACTGATCATTCCCCTTCACAGACTCCCTGACTCGAGTGTTTTCCAGTATAGCGTGTGGATCGGTGAAGAAATATATTTGCAGAGAAGATGAGAAATAAAACTGATCTCATCATCCCCTCAGCAGTATGTCTAACATGGTTTGTCAGTGGCATTGACTAAGGAAAAGACAAATAGATACACACACACACGCACACACACACACACACACACACACACACACACACACACACATATATATACCCTGTGCAGGTAAACTAAAATATATAATTGTTTATGAACGAAGATACAGTCTAAGCCAAATACATACTGTCAGTTTTTATTGAAGTTACAATAACACTGAAATCAAAGAATACATTTAAAAGTACTGTGTGTTTTATTGAAAATACAGTTGCAAGTACCTTTTTAAAAAGTATACATTGCAAATGAACTGCACTGCAATGTACATGTCCCATTTTGATCACAGGCATTTATAAACTACAAAAGCAAGGCGTCCTCAACATCAGAGATTGAGCAAATCGAAAATGTTGTTCATAGGCCTGCATTACTGTACCTTGGTTTTTCAGAATGTTTGACAAACTGTGTACGAGAATGTTGAAATCTGCAGCAACATCTTTCTTTTTTTGTACGGTGGTGCACTATCCACCGCTTTCAACACCTCCATGTTTGTTTACAAGGATAATGCATGTGTTTTGCGCTGCTTCGTGGGTATGGCATTGCTGCGTCTGTGGCAACTGGAAATGCATCATGGGAAAGCTGCCTTTCCAACAATAAAAGCATGAAGTCACAAATGAGAATGCCAATTTTGTTATTTTATTTCATGGTACCAGGATAAAAAAATATATTGCATGTGACACTACATATAGTTCCTATATATTCTAAACTACACTCTTTGTTATGAACTGTAATATATTAATATAAAGGTCCTTAGTCAGAGAAGTGCGATGTTCCTATTTGCATATAACATCTTTATAAAACCATTAAATAATAAAACAAATATTTAAACAAACATAAAAGACACAAAACAAAAAGGCACGTTGGCCTAACAAATAAACAATAACAGTAACTAAACAAGTATTGTGCTGGTTTTAACCAACACGTATAGCTACTGTTTATCTCTCGACTTTAGTTTTACCTCCCAACTCCTCACTCATTCCTCACTTGGAGTGGGTCTTTTATATCATTGCTGCAGCCTTAATTAACCATTACCTTATTAAGGCTCCAGTCACATTCCCATGAGCTTTACAGGGATGATGATTCAACCCCATCTACACTTTGAGAGCAGGCTTATATATATATATCGATATATATATATATATATATATATTATATATATATATATATATAGTATATATATATATATATACATATGTTGTATTATTTTAAATTAGTAAAATTTAAATCTTTCATCAACCACAGTTAAAATGTCAGGAAAAGAAAGACATGATGAAGTCCATTACAAATATCATTCATTTAGCATCTGGACATATTAGATTCATTCCAAACCTTTTTTTGACCTCTTTGCAACCATCTGTTTAGATAGAACCTTGAGCTCAATCTAGGTAACTGGCATTTCTTGACTAACCTCGTTCTCAAGGAAATCTGAGTCCAAATCAAAGCAACAATAGAAATCTGAAATTATGCTAGACTTTTTTTTAAGGTTGTTATAAAACATGTATCAGTGGCAGTATGGTTTGAACATCCTGAATTTCAGCAGCACACCATTGGGTTGGAATGCCTCTGTGACATGAATAATGTATCAAAGGCACTAGGAAATGGAAAACATATGTATCTTCTTTTGAAAAGGAGAAATAAAACAATACTCAATGAAAATGCAATACTCTCTATCAATAAATTCAATTACACAGACCCAGCCATTTTTAAAGAACAAGATGTAAGGGCAGTAGTGTTAACGTGACAGTATAGGCTTCAGAGAAGGGAGCTGTTTGTAAACATGCAGCTGAAACTACTTACAGAGGGAATGCAAACAAACTAAAATGCCAACAAGTGTGGGATTCCAATGAAGCATTGTGCACGTTGTCCAGAAAAGGATAAACTATGGAATATTGTACAGTTGCAAAAAACTGTTTATCACAATGTAAAGCTGAATCATAGCCCTAAGCTGTGAGCAGTGATTTTGCCACCCTATCATCTAGAGAATAGCTTTGAGACAATTATGATAAATATGTTGTATTATTCAAAGTACAATTTGTAGCTATATGGAATTAGATTTGAGACAGATGTTATATGATAATATTAGTCTTTATCCTTGTTGTGATTCTCAGGGCCAAATTAAAGCCTTTGGAAAAACTTTGCATATAAAGATACAGTTTTTGATGTAAAACCTGCATCCTTTGGTTCTTATGGAAACTATATGCCTTCCAATTTCACTTGTGCTCTTAGATCATACGTTCTCAGTAATCAAAGGTGGTGACAGCAAATTCTCAATCCGGTAAGGTTGACTATACCATAGTACAGTATACCCCAATAAACTATTATTATTGGAAATATTGTATGATTGTATGAAATATTGTATATTGTATGATTCCTAGCTTGAGAAGCTCAAAACATATTACTGGGAAAAATAACTATGTGGTCACAAGTCGCAATATTAGCCTAACCATAATTAGCTGAATGCAAGCAGCCAGGTACTGATGGTACATTAGACAAACACTCTCACAAATAGAGTCATGGCCTCTCCAGCTGGTACCTATTCCATTTTCATATTGAGATAGATATGTGTTCAAGATATTTTTCAAGAACTCAGCAAGCTGCAGTAATTGCACTTGGCAGTTAAATAGTATGACACGTGACATTTAGGGGCTGTAATTAAATCTGTACTGTAATGTCAACTGTCATATATATATATATATATATATATGTGTGTCACAATATGTGGTGGGTCTTCAGGGGAAATTCCCAAGAGGTTGTTGGGGTTTTGTGTCCAAGTGCTGAAGGTCAGTGGGTCATTTTGCTCCAGCATCAGTAACTTAATTATTTTTTATAATTCAGCACTCCTGTAAGTGCATTTCAGAAAAGCTATTACTTGTAAAGGATCATTTCATAATTGATTACATTTTTAAGGCTTCAGCGAACTGTACCCCAATAGTCAGTCCAACTACATAATATCAATCACACTGTGATGTAACTTCTTACTGCTCCTGTTTCAGGCACTCATGTTTTTAGGCCTATTACTGTGCAATATCTGTTTCAATTGTTGCTGCTTCAGAAAAGTGACTTTCTCATATTGATTTTGGCTCACTTGAACACAGTTCAAAAAGTTTCAGTATCTCTCAGCAACAGTTTGTAATATGTTTGCCACATTAAAGATTGACACAGTAGTTATGGATGGAAACCATTTTAAGGTCCATTCATACCAAGGGTGTCACATCAAAGCACCAACGTCCAGCATAACATTTGTAACATATACTGTATGGACGTGCATTGGTCAGAGTTGCCATTAAAAAAAAGCTTGTCATGTGTGTAATTCTCAATTGTTTTGTCATGATTTGTTTGTTTTTTTTATTACATTGAATTTTAGGATTTTTTATATTTTCTTTTTTGCTTAATTACTTTTTGTAATAAAGTCAAACAGGACAAGTAAGACAAGATAGTAAAGAACTGCTCTCATTGACACTTAAGTACAAAAAGCGAGCATTCCAGGTTTCCCAAGATGGTTAGAAAACATCAGGTAGTCTGGCAACAAATTCAATCAGCTGAAAAGGAGAGGAAGAAGCTCCATATGACATCCTTGTATTTGGTTAATGCATAAACTAAAGTGCCACATGAACTTCTTTGGGCAGCATTTAATTTTTTCAGTGTACCGATGACAATAACAAATTTAGTGAAAGCCTACTTTGGAGATTTGCAATTTAGTTTTTCAACTTCAGAATTCAGCACTACATGGCAATGCCTAGAAGATGGAATAATGGCAGGATGCACCATTTCTCCACTGGCTTTTACCATGACAAATGAAGTAATTATTAGAGCATCAAAATGGGTAGTGGGAGGAGAGCGCTTGGCTTCTGGAACGCGACTACCACCAATTCGAGCATACATGGATGACATGACAACAATAACTACAACAGTAGCCTGCACTAATCGGTTATTGGGCAAATTATCCAATAACTTCAAATGGGCACAAATGCAATTCAAGCCCACTAAATCAAGGAGCATCTCTATAATTAAAGGTAAAGTAGTAGATAAAAGGTTCTGCATTAATGATGAGGCAATACCAGCAGTGTCTGAGAAGCCAGTGAAAAGTCTTTGGAGATGGTATGACAGGGATCTAAAGGACACTGTTCATGTGGGAGAAGTTAGACAACAAGCAGTGGAAGGGTTGAAGAGCATAGACACCAGAGCTTTACCAGGCAAACTGAAACGCTGGTGCTTTCAGTTTGGTCTACTGCCAAGGCTGCTGTGGCCATTTACTGCGTACAAAGTTTCCTTGACAACAGTTGAGAAGCTGGAAGCTTTAATCAGTTCATACGTCAGGAAATGGTTGGGAGTTCTACACTGCCTCAACAGAGTGGGACTTTATGTTAAAGGAATATTGCAGCTACCAGTCTCTGCTCTAACCAAGGAGTTTAAGTGAGCCAAGGTCCAACTGGAAATGATATTAGTAGATTCACCTGATTCAGATTCAAATGCTTAAGGGAGGCAGCACCTGGATTGAAAACTGGAAGAAAAAGGACAGCAAAGAAAGCTATGGAAGATGCTAAGGCTGCCCTTTGAATTGGTGATATTATGGGACAAGTTCAGCTTGGAAGAAGGGGCTTGGTCATAGTTCAGCTCCTCTTGCATGGCACAAGGCAACCCCAGCTCAATGGAGGAAGCTGGTAGTCAACAAGGTGCAAAAACAAGGAGGCAAGGATGACAGGACGTTTCCCAGGTCAAGCAGGGAGAATGGATGAGATGGGAGAGTGTGGAACAATGCAAGATCAGCTGACAAGGCCTATGAACAATGGAACAAAGCAGGATCAGTTTTCTCATCAGATCAACATGATCTTCTCCCATCACCACAGAACCTAAACCTCTGGGTGGGTGAGGATCCCTCACATCATTTGTGTTCATCACCTGCAACACTAAGGCACATTTTGACAGGATGTTAGGTGGGTCTTAGCCAAGGACTGTTTACTTTGAGCCATGACCAGGTGCTGCAATGCTTGGCCTTAGCATTGGAAGACAAGCGTAACCTGACCAATAAGTTGTCACCAGTTGCATCAAAGCAGTACACACAAAAGACAATATTCTTCCATCCAGGAGAGCAACCACCAAGAAAAGGTGTTAATACCAAGTCCTTGCCCAGGACAACTGGAAGCTGCTAGAGACTGGAAAATGCTGGCAGATGTTGGTCAATGGCTTATTTTTCCACCTGAGATTGACAGTTGTCATGCTGATGCGCTGGGGAGACCGCACTGGGTTGATCCCTGGAGCCAGCATTGCAGCTGCTGTGTGTGCTTATGCGCTGGGGAGGCAAAATAAGCTGATCCCTGGAGCCAGCATTACACTTCAGCCATCAACAGCAGTCAGAAGGATATCAACATCATCAGATGGAAAGAAACGCAAATGGATGGAGATGCAGATGGATCACATTTGTTTACTGTAAAGCTACGTCTTAGTTGGTGCTTCTCTTGGCGAGAGCAAAGTTCAAATCAGAATAAAATTTTAACATCTACTCTCATGTAATGGAAATCATTTATAACCATATTGCTACCAGTGGGTATCTGAATGAGGGTATTAGAATATTACAGGGAGTAAATAACGTTTCTAATGATCCCCTCTATAATGATACCGTTGCATTCCATATAATACTATCTGCATGCATTACATTTAACTATTGAGAGATTTAACACACCAGACTTAATATACAATGTTGTCCAGACTGTAACAATGTGAAACCAAATAATCCCATTAAATACAGCTAATTCCATCTGAACCTTAACTTCAGTTCAAAGGTCCCAGCGACAGGTAGTAAAAGACAGTACAGTACATATAACTCTGTCTCTAATGCTGGTTGCCACTTTGTGCATTGTCTCCACCTGTGCACCTGTAGCCCACAATGACAACTGTCACATTTGCATTAGAAACCAGCAGCAGCAGAGTGAATGCTTCAGAGTATATTCAGTTTGTGCATTCAGAATCAATTCATTGTTACTGCACAGTCAAAGCCCAAGGCATTTCTACAATGGCATGTTCAATAATTCAAACCTGGGAATCAGTGTAGACTAAGAGATTCCAAACCTTATTTCTTAAAAAGCTGAGGAGTGGTAAACACGGAAATAAAACATGTAGTGCACGGCACAATCTTGGAAGTTGTCCCAAGCAAGTGTTGGTACATCTACTTAAAATGCGCTTGATGCTGCTGTATCTGTTTACAGAGAACAAAGCAACAGAATACAAGCCCCAGGGATTGACGAAATGCAGGAGTGATAAAACCAACGCAATGACAACAATGCATATTCTTGTGAACCAAACAAAGCAATAGCTGATTTAGCAGTAGTTTAAGAAGGTTCACTACCACCACTCCTTACATTCATCAGGCTGAAAACAACAGCAATTTAACCAAATGCAATATGTAATGTCTGTGCATTTTAAAGGTTGCAGATAAAATAAGCAGTCATTAGCCTGATACTGAAAAATAATCTTATGATTTTATGAGTTGTCTTTTCAACTGTTGTTTTATAAGTAAACACTTCATAGTACCTGAAACATGAAGGGTATACCGTAGCAATTAATAAATAACTTCCTGCAGATTCATTTTCTTCTCTGAATGACCTTATCATACCTCACTGGGATGTTGTATACAAGCCCATCACCATTACAATAAATTCCTGAAATCCTCAGATAAACAGTAAATACATCATGCTGATTTGCAATCTGGTCTAAGCAGTCTCATCACACCTGCTTTTTACATTAATCACCACCACAATCACAATATACAGTGCCCAGAAAAAAAGTTTGGAAACCCCTTAGGATTTTCATATATTTCAAACCTAAAATGTTATTAGATCTTAATCTAAGTCCTAATAATAGATAAAGATAACCTGATTAAACAAATGACACAAAACATGATACTTCTTCAGCATTTATTTATCCACAAATGATTCAACATTCAATATCCATGTGTGAAAAAGTATGTGACCCTGTAACAAAGTGCCCGCCCCTGTGTATATTATCTGTTATGTGTTGCGTGTGGTGTGTTTAAATGTTGGTGTATAGACATTGGTACACGGGATATAAACGGGTCTGTAACACGAGTGTTTAAAAATGTATATGTGTATTTAGGCACGAGGATTGCACAGCACTTCACGTGCAAGTAAAATGTAGTAATATGTGAGCACGGGGAACTGCACTTTATTAATTCACGTGCTGGGATTCAAGTGAATAATTAATTGGTAATTGAATCCCAGCACAATAGTATATATAGATGCACGTTGTCACATACTGGCGGTTGGGTGTTCGGTGAGCGGAGAACGGGATTGGAGACGGAGGAAATAAGCAGTAGTAGTAGTAATAATAAGAGGAGAAAGTATCCGCTCACCGTGTTTGTCAGTGTCTGTCCGTGCACCGTTTTGTTAAGTTTAGTCTGTTTTTGTTTGTCTATTTATTTTGGCGATCTATAGATCTGCTTGTATGTTTAGCATCATTGTTTTGCTGCATGACCCACTTTGAGTTCAGCTTCAGCGCACGAATGGATGGCCTGACATTCACCTCTAGAATCTTCTGATACAATGCAAAATTCATGGCTGTGTCAATGATGGCAAGCCGTCCAGGTCCTGAGGCAGCAAAGCAGCCCAAAACCATCACACTCCCATGACCGTGCTTGATGGTCAGGATAACGTTCTTCTGTTCAAACGCAGTGTTTGGTTTTTGCCAAGCATAACATTTCTCATTGAGGCCAAAAAGTTCTACCTTTGACTCGTCTGTCCAAAGAACATTGTTCCAGAAGTCTTGTCTATGTGCTCTTTGGCAAACTTCAGACCGGCAGCAGTGTTCTTTTTAGAGAGCAGTGGTTTCTTGCTGGTTATCCTTCCATGAACATCATTCTTGTTCAGTCTTTTTCTGATAGTTGAGTCATGAACACTCTTAGCCAAGGTGAGAGTGGCCTGCAGATCCATGGATGTTACTCTGGGGTTCTTTGTGACTTCCTTGATGATTTTCCAGTTTGTTCTTGGAGAGATTTTGGTAGGATGACCGCTCCTGGGTAGAGTGACTGTGGTCTTGAACCTTATTCATTTATAGAGTATCAGACTGACAGTGGATTGGTGGAGCCCCAAATCCTTAGAGCATCAATAACTGAAGTCCTCAGAGATTTATTTTGATCGTGGCATGGATCGACCGTGTTTGTCAGTGTCTCGTTGTATTCTGAGGTCCTCAGAGATTTATTTTGATCGTGGCATGATGTGTTTCCACACACCTGTATGGGAAAGACCAAACTCACAAAGTTTCTGATCTTTATATAGGGTGGAACCTCTTAAACTCAACCCTGAAGATCTACCTAATTATTTAAACACCTGATTCTAATTATACCCTTAATTGAGCTGATAAAACCAGGAGTTCATTTACTTTTTAGAACATAAGAACATAAGAACATAAGAAAGTTTACAAACGAGAGGAGGCCATTCGGCCCATCTTGCTCGTTTGGTTGTTAGTAGCTTATTGATCCCAAAATCTCATCAAGCAGCTTCTTGAAGGATCCCAGGGTGTCAGCTTCAACAACATTACTGGGGAGTTGATTCCAGACCCTCACAATTCTCTGTGTAAAAAAGTGTCTCCTATTTTCTGTTCTGAATGCCCCTTTGTCTAATCTCCATTTGTGACCCCTGGTCCTTGTTTCTTTTTTCAGGCTGAAAAAGTCCCTTGGGTCGACACTGTCAATACCTTTTAGAATTTTGAATGCTTGAATTAGGTCGCCACGTAGTCTTCTTTGTTCAAGACTGAACAGATTCAATTCTTTTAGCCTGTCTGCATATGACATGCCTTTTAAGCCCGGAATAATTCTGGTCGCTCTTCTTTGCACTCTTTCTAGAGCAGCAATATCTTTTTTATAGCGAGGTGACCAGAACTGAACACAATATTCAAGATGAGGTCTTACTAGTGCATTGTACAATTTTAACATTACTTCCCTTGATTTAAATTCAACACTTTTCACAATGTATCTGAGCATCTTGTTAGCCTTTTTTATAGCTTCCCCACATTGTCTAGATGAAGACATTTCTGAGTCAACAAAAACTCCTAGGTCTTTTTCATAGATTCCTTCTCCAATTTCAATATCTCCCATATGATATTTATAATGTACATTTTTATTTCCTGCGTGCAGTACCTTACACTTTTCTCTATTAAATGTCATTTGCCATGTGTCTGCCCAGTTCTGAATCTTGTCTAGATCATTTTGAATGACCTTTGCTGCTGCAACAGTGTTTGCCACTCCTCCTACTTTTGTGTCGTCTGCAAATTTAACAAGTTTTCTTACTATACCAGAATCTAAATCATTAATGTAGATTAGGAATAGCAGAGGACCTAATACTGATCCCTGTGGTACACCGCTGGTTACCACACTCCATTCTGAGGTTTTTCCTCTAATCAGTACTTTCTGTTTTCTACATGTTAACCACTCCCTAATCCATGTACATGTGTTTCCTTGAATCCCAACTGCGTTCAGTTTGAGAATTAATCTTTTGTGCGGGACTTTGTCAAAAGCTTTCTGGAAATCTAAATAAACCATGTCATATGCTTTGCAATTATCCATTATCGATGTTGCATCCTCAAAAAAATCAAGCAAGTTAGTTAGGCACGATCTCCCTTTCCTAAAACCATGTTGACTGTCTCCCAGTACCCTGTTACCATATAGGTAATTTTCCATTTTGGATCTTATTATAGTTTCCATAAGTTTGCATATAATAGAAGTCAGGCTTACTGGTCTGTAGTTACCTGGTTCAGTTTTGTTTCCCTTTTTGTGGATCGGTATTACGTTTGCAATTTTCCAGTCTGTCGGTACCACCCCTGTGTCAAGAGACTGCTGCATGATCTTGGTTAGTGGTTTGTAAATTACTTCTTTCATTTATTTGAGTACTACTGGGAGGATCTCATCCGGCCCAGGGGATTTGTTTATTTTAAGAGCTCCTAGTCCCTTTAACACTTCTGCCTCAGTTATGCTAAAGTTATTTAAAACTGGATAGGAACTGGATGACATGTGGGGCATGTTGTCAGTATCTTCCTTTGTAAAAACTTGTGAAAAGTAATCATTTAACATATTTGCTATTTTTTTTTCTTCATCTACGATTTTGCCATTTGTATCTCTTAAACATTTAATCTCCTCTTTGAATGTTCTCTTGCTGTTGTAATATTGGAAAAACATTTTGGAATTGGTTTTAGCTCCCTTAGCAATGTTCATTTCTATTTCTCTCTTGGCCTTTCTAACTTCCTTTTTGACTTGCGTTTGCAGTTCTGTGTACTCTTTCTGCGTACTTTCTTTTTGGTCCTTTTTTAATGCTCTGTAAAGTGCCTTTTTTCGCTGAATATTTTTTTTAATTGATCTATTAAACCATTTTGGCAATTTAGTTTTACATTTAGATTTGTCTACTTTAGGGATATAATTGTTTTGTGCCTCTAGTACTACATTTTTGAAGAACAACCATCCTTTTTCTGTGGGTGTTTTCTCTATTTTACTCCAATCTACTTCTGTTAGTCTCTGTTTCATACCTTCATAGTTTGCTTTTCTAAAATTGTAAACCTTAGCTTTAGTCATTTCTTTTGGGGATTTAAAAAACACTTCAAATGAGACCATGTTGTGGTCTGAGTTTGCCAGTGGTTCTCTGACCTCTGTTTTAGTTATTCTATCTTCGTTATTTGAAAAGACTAAATCAAGGCATGCCTCCCCTCTAGTCGGTGCCTTGACAAATTGTGTTAGGAAGCAGTCATTTGTCATTTCCACCATTTCTATTTCATCCTTCGCGCTACCCACCGGGTTTTCCCATTTTATTTGGGGGAAGTTGAAATCCCCCATTAGTATGGCTTCTCCTTTGCTACACACATTTCTAATGTCATTGTATAACAGATTATTGTGCTCACCGTCTGAATCTGGCGGTCTATAGCATGCTCCTATTATTATGCCTTTTGAATTTTTGTCCGTTATTCTGACCCATATTGATTTGGTTTTATTTTCTTTGTCCAGGTTTAACACCTGGGCTTCAAGACTGTTTCTTATGTATAGCGCTACCCCTCCTCCTCTTCTGTCCTGCCTGTCTTTCCTATACAGTGTATACCCACAAATATTATATTCGTCCCCATCACTCTCAGACAACTAAGTTTCTGTAACACCTATCACATCATAGTTACCTGTTAGTGCAGTAGCTTCAAGTTCTAGAATTTTGTTTCTGATACTTCTAGCATTTAGATAAATACATTTAATGGTTGTCTTACCTGAGTTGTTGTTCTTGTTTTGATGTGGTCTCCCTTCTGTTTTTTTGTTGATTTCTCCCCCCTTCCTTTCTAGTTTAAATGCTTCCGAACCTGCTCGAGGATCTTTTCTCCGAGTAGACTAGTTCCCTTGTTATTTAAATGCAGTCCATCCCGTCTATACAGATAGTCCTCGTTGTAGAATGTGGTCCAATGATCAAGATAGGTGAAGCCTTCCCGTGTGCACCACGTCTTCAGCCATGCGTTTTGATTAATTATTTCCAGCTGTCCATATGGTCCTTTGCAAGGTGCGGGTAGTATACCAGAAAATACCACAGTTTTGGTTTTCTCTTTTAATTTCCTTCCTAGCTCTCTGAATTTGTTTTGCAGGGATTTTGGTCTGTCTCTTCCAATGTTGTTTGTACCAATGTGGACGACTACTACCGGGTTGTCTCCTGTTCGTTCTAGGAGCCTGTCCACGTTCTCAGTGATGTGCTTGACCGAGGCTCCCGGAAGGCAGCACACTGTTGTAGTAAGGGGGTCCAAACTGCGAATTGAACTTGCTGTGTTTCTCAATATGGAGTCCCCAACAATCATGACCTCCCTTCTTTTTGCTGTCTGGTCACCACTGTCAATAGGGTCCTGGATGTTGTTCCTTTCATTCTCTTGTTGTTGGTTCTGCTCATCAAAATTCTGAAGTGACTCAAATCTGTTGTTTGTTTTGATTTCTGGTGGTTGTGTTTGACGAAGTTTCTTTTTTTCCCTGCTTCTGCCTACCTGAACCCAGCTGTTCTGACCTTCTATCTCCCTGGTGGCTTTCAGTCTGTAGGGGTGATGCAGACTTCCATGAATTGTGGGTGTGCCAGTTCCTCAAGATCCTGTTGCTGTCTCACTTCTTCCAGCTCCATTTCTAGCATACTTACTAGTTTATGCAAATCCTGGATCGCGTGGCACTTTACGCACACTTGGTTTAGCTCTGCTGGGTTTTCTCGGATTTCCCACATCAAGCAGGTGTCACAGATTACTGGCTTGAAGACCATGTTGAGGTTTTTTTTTTTTTTTTAAGTTTAGTTTCTTCTGCAGCCGTCAACCTGCTTTCAACCTGCTTCGAAACTGCTCTGTACTTTTCCACGCCTTTACTTCTCCCACTCGCTGTTGCTTCCACTCGCTGTTGCTGGGAAGACTGCCTCGTTTAACTGCGTTGTTCTGCTGTGCTGTTGGCTCCTCCCCTCGCCCGTGTCTCAAAACGGCGCTGAATTTGAATCAGCTGCTCCGAGTTTCAGCTTGTTTGTTATCAGAAAAACACACGCGGCTGTTTGATTTTGAGCTGCTGCTTTGTTTCCCCAATGTCTTTTGTTTTCTGATTAAAGCAATTCAAGATGCAATTTCTCCTTTCTGCTTCTAAACTGCTCTGTACTTTTCCACGCCTGTACTTCTCCCACTCGCTGTCGCTGGGAAGACTGCCTCGTTTAACTGCCGACTGCCTCGCTTAACTTTTCATATACCCTGAATCTTAATTACTCATTGTTTGTCAAATTCATACATCATTTTGTTTCAAAGGACATGGAATTGGTTAATATAAACCCTATTGGATATTTAAGAAAAGTTTTTGATTCAAGAAAACTATAATGGTAAAACTATAGGAATTTCAACAATTATCATTGGGGTTCACAAAAAAAGACTTGCACATTAAATGCATTGTAACTATGCATAATAACATTGGAATTATGTATAAGTACACATGTATTTACTAAGTAATTACTATGTAAATACACAGTAATTAGAGACACTTAAAAATATTTCTTGGCAAGTAATTTCCAGTTAAAAAAATAAATAAACAACCCATATTGTATATATTCTTTACTTTTCAGTCCTTTCTTGTCTAGCCTGAAACTAATGAAAACCAAGCCTTTAAATATATTCATTATACAATAATGCTTTTTTTCTACAATCAAAAGTTGTCATAATCTAAAATAAGTGTGAAAGCAGAATTTGCATCTAGATGCCCTCACATTATTATGGTGACAGTTTCCAAGGACTGTCAAATCTTCCACAGTTATTTAAGTTTGACATTCAAATGTGTTGCTTTTTGCAATTACACATGGATTTAGGCCATGTTAACAAATTCAGTTCAATTCCTTTGGTTTAAAACACTGACTCAATTTGCTTGCTGTCCACACTTACCTGGAAGCAAATGTATTGAGTTTGTTTGGGTGTGAATTTTAGTTTTTTCTTTGGTTAATTTCTGTGTTTATCCAGGACTAGTGTCATTTCTCACATTGCAGTTTGTGTTTTATGATTACATGTTTTACCTTCTCTGCAATGCATCTTGGGATCTTTTTAAGACAGCAGCGATTGGGAATTAGTCATGTGTTTCAATTTTTTTTATTACTTTTCATTTTTGCAGAATACCAGAACTAGGGTAAAGAATGAACAAGGAAGGATGTTGAACATGTTCACTAACTCTGAAATTAAACTCCATCACACATTGAGATGTTGCACCTTACAGCCATCAAACCACTTGTGTGCTTGCAATTACAAAAACAGTAAGGTGAGACATTAACAATATTGCTTCGCTCTGCAGATATTTTCAGCCTGGGACCCTGGTTTCAACTTAGCCCGCAAACAATTTCATACGATTAAAGGACAACTGGCAGTCTCTATTTGAGAGAATCCAACTGTAATAAAGAAAATGAAAATCAAAAACACTTATTTGTCTTCAACTCATAACAGCATAGACCTAATTAATTTAGTCATAATCCAGAAGTCAGCATCTATTCAATGACACATTTAGTGGTTTTCTTTTTGTTTTTTGTTTTACTTTATTGCTTTATTTAATTAAATTGTCTCTACAGATATCCAGAAATTAAACAATTCCAGTAAACATGTTACACTTCAGAGCAGACTTTGCCTACAGGAAGTCGTTTTGATTTAATTAACACAGAAAACCAATGGGATGTAATAAAAAGAAAGAGGGGCATTGTGGCAGAGCAAAGCTCTGCCCTTTAAATTGGCAGGGATGGGGTTAACTTCCCCTACCTGCCTGGGTTTATTATGTTCAGGTGGCTGGGGTTGATTAGTTGATTAGGTTGATTAACGATCAATCAGCGCCCAGCCACCTGATATAAAAGGAGGCCTCTGCTTCTCATTTGGGGAGAAGGGAGCTGAGGAAGCAGGTTGGTGTTTGTTTTGTGGTTTTTGAATTTTCTAAATCCAGTGAAGGCATTGCTCAGCCTGGAAACTTTATTTTTGTTTATTTATAATAAAATTGTTATTTTTTTGAACTGCAGTCTGTCTCTGGGCCTCTATCCACTCGCCAGCCTGCCACAGGCATGATGAGATTGGCCCCAACACTAGAGGAGAAAGACTGAAGCAGATGTATCATCGTGTCTTGATTGCTCAGTAATGTTTACCTTCAGGGGTTTTGACTGGATGGTGCAATCTGTAAAATTAGATATGATTATGTGAACGATTATATTAATGTTAAGCAGCTGTACTGAAGAGTCTCTCATAACGTGAGTTTTAATTGAAACAATTTAATTTCTTTGTGTGCATATTTTTAATACTTTTGTTGATTTTTTTTATTATTGTTTTTTTTTATTTTACAAATCACCAACTTAATAGAAGCTTAACCCTACTGACGCCTGTTCACAGCCTGTCATGCTTGCCAATGTGACAAGCACCTAACTTAGTGGGGATGTCGAATTCAATGAATTTGATTTCTCATTGAGCTGGCAGAATAAAGATAACAGTTGTTATGATCTTTGTCAGGAGGCTGTGTGCTTCAGTGGTTAAAGAAAATGGCTTGTAACCAGGAAGTCCCCAGTTCAAATCCTGGCTCACTCACTGTGTGTGACCCTGAGCAAGTCACTTAACCTCCTTGTGTTCCATCTTTCGGATGAGATGTTGTTGTAAGTGACTATGCAGCTGATGCAAAGTTCACACACCCTGGTCTTGGTAAGTCACCTTTTAATAAAGGTGCCTGCTAAATAAACAAATAATAATAATATAATGTGCTACTTTTTTAATAGTAATTATATTACTTTTTTTTCTGAAGAAATTAGTAAAGAGCAATAAGTGTGTGAGAGAATGTAAGGTTGGCAAGGATGGAGTTAATCTCCAATTAGGCAATTGGTGAATTGGGGTTAATCCGTTAACCACAATTACCCCCTAATATATAGATATATAATTATATATATATTATTTCCTCTTATAGGAGAACGGACCACCATCCTAAAACCACTCAAGGACTAGGTGAGTTTTTGATCAACGTGTTGCTGTCCAGACAAGTCATTTCAGCTTACGGCGGTCATGCCCAGTCTCTAATTCAGCGCTTTCAGTGACGAGCTTCGTTTCTGAAGTAAGTCTCTAATTCAGCACTTCACTGCAGCTTCTGTCTCTAAGTTTCTAATTGCTGCTGGTAACATCTTGGGCAGTGACACTATCCTATTACAGAAACATTTTTCAGTAACGTGTCAACCACTGCTCATTGTTAAATAAACATAAACAATAAACACTGTATGGCTGTATTTCACTTTGAGAGTTGAGTTTTGATTTTTACAAAGGCATCACCTGCATACGAGTATCTACAAATATTGATTTCTGAGTAAGAGTATGATTACGTGTTTGAGTAAAGGGTTATCTGTACACCCCTAGTTTTAACAAATAAATCACCGCTAGGGTACCTGGTAGCCCTAGAATAATAGTTTTGCAGAATAAGATACCTTTTCTAGGCTGTAATCAACCCTTTATTTCAATATAAAGGAATACATCAGAGGCACCAGTAAATAATCAGAAGAAATATATATATTTTATTTTTACAAAAAGGTTTCAAAACTTGACAATCCAAGAACTTCCAGACTTCTTTAACTGAATGTATTGCCCATTAAAACTGGGTGTATCAGGTTTAAAACAAAATACTTCAAAACAAGATTCTCAAATACTGTGCTATCAAAATATAAATAAATGAAAACAAAGTGTAACACAAAAGCAAATAATCAGAGTCATAAATAAAAACCAACATGCAAATGAAAACAGGATAACAGCACCTTTCGTCCGTGCATCAGTGGTTCAGCATTTTAATCAGGTTTTCATTAACTCTTGCTGTTATCTTCTCTCCCAGGCAACCTCTCAAGTCCCCACTAAGCAGTTTGATCAATATTCCTATTTCTTTCATTCAGGTCCCATTGCTACAATCCAAACAATTACCACCATGCTTTGTGTTGGGGTTTCTGGCCTTAAACACAGGGGCTTGTCCCACCCCCCTGGCTCCAACCTTAACTCTTAAAGTGACAGGACAGTTCTTTAGCCATGGCACATCAAGCTTACTGAATCTGGCAGCTTCCCTTTCACAGAGGGTCCTTTTTGTTTCCTTTTTTATTAATTATTGTTGTTTATCTCATTTAAATGACAGCTTGGACTATTTGTAATGTAATTATCTGACTTAGTCAACTTAAAAACTGTAACAGTCCCAGCTTCCCTGACAAACGAAGGCTAGGCACTCCATAATTTAGGAGCTCTACAAGACAAAGCCCACCTTCCCATGCTGCTTTTGTTGACCCTAGGAATAACCAGCAGCCCTGCATCCTGTGATCTCAGAGTGCGGTTTGGAAGATATGGGGTCAGTAACTCCTGCAAATAACTGGATGCTAATCCATTCAGGGTGTTGTAAGTTGACAGCAAAATCTTAAAATCACCTCTATACTACACAGGGAGCCAGTGTAAACAGGCCAAAACAGGGGTAATACAGTATGTTCACTTTTCTGGGTTTTAGTTGGAATTCTAGTGGCAATATTCTAAACAAGCTGCAAGCGGGATACCACACATTTCAGGACACCATAAAAAAGTGCATTACAATAATCAATTCTAGATGAAACAAAGGCAGGCATTAATCTCTCGGCATCAGATATGGAAATCATTGGTCTAAGTTTGGCTATATTTCTCAAATGTAAAAAGATACTTTAGTAACTTCCCTAAAATTAGTCTCAAATGATAGATCGGGATCAACAATGACCCCCAAACTCTTAATTTCTAGTTTAAGTTTTTATGAGACACTGCAAGGATCGAGCTCTGTTTTATCTGAATTCAACATTAGAAAGTTCTGTGATTCTATGATCCAATGATTGATGTCTGTAAGACAAGTAACTAATAACACCCAGGCAGAAGAAATCCCTGGTTTTAGGGACAAATGTAGCTGGGTATCATTAGCATAGCAATGGAAGTTCAATCTGTGTATGTGGATAATGTCACCTAACGGTAGCATATACAATGAAAACAAAAAGGGACAGAGAATGGAGCATGTGGAACACCACAAACAACTTCTGATAATACCGACTTCACTTCCCTGTGGCAGGTTGGCTGGGTGCTATGATGTCACAGACCCGGAAATAGACAGACACAGACGGCACTAGGGTATGAATGTCCTGCTTTCTCATTTTAATAACTAGACAAAACAATGGTTTGAACAAAACATAACATTCATACAAAGAAAATGGCACAGTTGGCAAAACAAAGGAGTAAAATAAATCAGCAGCTAATGTGCTGGTGTAACCCAGCACGGGTATCAATTGTTATTATTTTATGTTTTAATTCTCTGTAACTCACAGCTCTCGGTCCACCTCTGAACACACCACCTCACTTAGCCAGAGCTGCAGGTTTTTATACATGTGACCGTCTCCAAACTAGCAATACATTAATTGATCTGGAGAAGGTCACATTCTATACTCCTGAATCAGAGCTTATCAGCAGATCATTCATAACCCTGACAAGGGCCATCTCGATGCTACGAAAATCAGATTGAAAATTTGTGTAATTTAATTGCAACAACTCTCTCTAGGACCTTATCTAAGAATGGTAGGTTGGAGACTGGCAAATAGTTACTGAGGACTTTAGGGACCAAATAGTGTTTCTTAAGCACAGGCTTTACCACAGCTGCCTTTCATTTTAGGTATATACTTGTCCTGATGTTTTACATCATAGCTTTAAATCTGTTCCATTGAACTTCAACTGTCATATTCTCTAATTCCCCCGCCCAGTTTATTTCTCTCCGTTCCATTCCTTCAAAGTTAGCCTTTCTCAAATTATACACTTTAATTTGTGTTGCCTTTTGCCTGGAATACCAGGTAATTTTGAATTTAACCATGTCCTGGTTGAAAATGGCTCACAGGGTCAGGAAGCACTCATTTACTCCATCAGTTTCTACGTTACCACGTCCCACTGGATTTCCCTAATTTGTATTGGGAAAGTTGATGTTTTATGTTTTAAAAACATTTTACTTTTATTCTTGTAGAACATACACAGGCTGCATTTCTGGATATGTGTCTATCTATTGCAAGGTAAAATTTACTAGGATATATACATTTGTTGACATCAACTTGCAAATACCTGGTAAGTACATTGGACTGAACACAAACTGAAACACTGTCAGTAATCAATCCAGTCCCTGTTGACTACATGAGTGTAAACCATGTCAATCAAGATACCCACTATCTCCTTGATAAAGGAGATATTCAGTGTGGTGGTGTCTGCCATTATCTACACCTCACAGTCCTATCCAGATTCAAACCAATCATCCGGAGATGTTTTCTGTGTTGCTACAGGCCTGTAAAGACAGTGGCCTATGCTGTCCTACAGTATATAGGCCAGGTTCCCATCTGGGACAAACCTTATACATGAATCTTCTGCGTCACCTCTTTTAACATTTGTTTATGCATGTGAGAAGTGCCTGTTACTGTACAGTAACAGCTTGTCAGTAACTGCACACTTATATGCTAACATGCAGGACAGACAAGTGTGTTTTGTGTTGTGGTGCCATTACATTGCAGTGGTTTTTCATAAACAAAACTCCCATGTACAGTAGAACAGCTGCACAGTGTTTCTTTTTAATGTATTTATTTTAGTAGAAATGACGTCTGGTAGGATGGTAAATATGGAAAATTATTATATGTGTGGTGTATTGTATGCCATGAGTTTTGTCATACCCACAGAGCATTTCATTTTCATGCTTCTGTTATAAAATATTCAGTTGCCATATGTTTCAAAGAAAGTTTGAAGACACTGTACGCATTAGGACACTTATGTTAATTCCTTGCCAAATTCCTTGCCAAATTTTTTCTTGCAAGATGTGACCTTCTTTGATCATGCTTTGCACTGTACTGAAACCTGTAAAATGGAAACTGCGGTCATCTTGTCAGCTAATGTTATTGATGGGAATTTAAAGATAGAAATTAATTACAGGCTTGAGTTGTTTCAGTATTGTGTGCTGCCATGTTTGTCACATCACTTTCCACTCCAGAGCCTTCTGTCACTTGTCCCTCAGGAATTATTGGCTCCTAACAATATTAAAACAAAATACTGTTCAGTAAATTGGAAGTGGGACAGTCGATTATGACCACCAAGATGCATTTCCTTTTACTATGGCCTTGTATGAAATACACACAAGACACACTATATCTTTAGAACACCATTAAAGACTTCTAAGAAAAGTAAAAAATATTTGTTTTCTCTTTTCTTTTTTTTGTTTAAACCTGCTTTTTTTTTAACCACTGGCACTATGCTATGCACAAAATATTAAAATTACATTTGTTGTAAGTGTCCTATTACGTGGTTGTTGGAAAACATAATCCTGGAAAGGGAAAATTGTAATGTCAGACCTAGTCCGACATAGGACAGCAAAGTGTTAAAAAGAGTGTATACCCATTCATAAAGTGCTTTGCGACACTTGCCCATTTGCTCAGATCATTTTATGAATAGCAATATGGACAACGTTCATTAGTTTTAAACAAAATTTGTTTTATTTTGGTAGTCGGCAAGTACTTTTATGAACAGGGCCCCATGGTGTTTTTGAAAGTAATGCATCCTCACTTCACCAAGCATAATACTGTAGTTATCTCATTTTACTATGTATTATCTTTATTGCCTTGTGAATATCAGGGCCACTGGGGCATTCTTCATAATTTGTATACCTGAAGCCAATGTGAATTTTGTTTTTGAAGTCACAGGTGTTGTTGTCCATCAAATCAACAGTACGAAGGTCACCCTTGAAATCAGGGCTTAAAGGATGTGTTGCAGTCAGAAAGGTGAACAAAACTAAAAGGCTAAAATATGCAGAAGAACCCAGAAATTGGACTATGAAACAATGATCAAAAGTGCTTTGGACTGTTGATGGATGGACAACAACACCTGTGCCTTCTACCAGTTCTGTTGTCAATTGAACGCTTGCTTCTTTCTATTCCTGAAGGATATTATCTTCAAGTATTGCTCATCCTTGTTAGACAGCTTTTTGGGTCTTCCAGTCCTGGGTTTGTCAATTAAAGATGATGTTTCTCTGTACTTGTTGATTATGCTTTGGATACCACACCTTGAAAATCAAGTGATGTGAGCTATTTCACTAAATGTTATAATAGTAGAAAACACTAGTGGAGGCTTTGAGTAAGTTGTTGATGCTCATAATGCATCAGAGTAGAAAAATGCAACATGTCTAAGACTTTTGCACAACAGTGTATGTAAATAGTGTGAACGAGCCTTGCTTCAGGTTTGTTTCGCCCTTTTAAAGTACCGACCCAGACACAGAGATAGAGGTTTTGAAAGCACGTACGCACTAAATTTTTTAATAATACAAAATAAACAAAACAGAAAACAAACAAACGAGCACTAACTACCACAGACAGGAACATACACTAATAAGCCTGACAGCTAAGCTGTTTACTGGACTAAACAAAACAAAAACACAGTTTCACATAAAACACTCAAAAAGGCTTTCACTACCTTTTCTGTCATGGCTGTACATTCACGCACAGACAGGTTTCTATGCACACCTCAGCAGCTCTGCACAAACTGGCTGTACGCTTTTTAAATCCTGCACCTTGCACTAATTTACAATAGTTACTAGGTGCGGGTTAACACAAAACCCAAGAAATACACATTTTCACATGTTTTTGGCAGGGGGGATAACTCCCTAGTGCTTGTGGACAGGATGGCTTGGAGGTGACATCAGACCAGTAAGACTCAGGCACAAGTAAAAACAAAAACGGCACAGTGGTCAAAATAAACAGGCACAATAAGGCAAACAAAGCAATTGTTTATATTTGCAGTTCTTACTTTGCTTAAGTTCCTCCTCTGAACAACCACCAACCCCCAATAATAATAATAAATAATAATAATAATAATAATAAACACAGCGGCAGGGTGTACCCTGTCACATTGCTTCAAAGAGACCCTGAATCAAATAATAAATAAAGGAACAAATGACATTCTGTCACAGCACAGGAATGACCTCAAATACAGCATGCACATACAGAGAGTATCTGTAGTGTGAAGACTGACTCTGTACATTGAATTATCCTGCAAATGATGCCATCCAGCTGGCACTGTCACTTGACTTGGAACAGATGCTGCTGGTCGAGCTCTTTGGCATATGGGTACTGGGTACAGCCCATGGAGTGCTCTCAGATGCTTTGCATCAGAGCTGCTAAAACTGTTATTATCAACATACAATGGAACAGTAGAGAGATACTGTACTGAATACACAAAGGGTAATAGAGTCACAATATACCTTTATTAACATACTCCAAAATTTAAATAAAGTCATTGTTAATGGGTCTTAAAAGGGCTTACCTTTTTCCATAAGATTACATTTTGTCATGTGGCTGTTTTATATGAGTAGAAAATCTTTAGTAATGTGATGGCAATTAGCCTGGGTTATGTATATAATCTTTGTTTTTGTTATTGTAAGTGTAACTGTAATTTTTTCATAATATCTGAAATGTCTTTCTTGCTCAAGGCTGTGTTTACCAGACTTTGATATCAAAATACTTGTGTTATGTAAATGTGTTTCTTGCTTGCTTGAACATATATACTTCTGTATTTTCTTAAACGTGGTTTAGAATATCTTTGGAATTTTTAGATAACTGATGATACAATAAGTATATTGTCATTTTAATAATTTCATGTTTACAGTGCCTATGGTAAGTATTCACCCTCCTTGGCCATTTTCAGTTTGTTGTGTTACAACCTGAAATCTTGATGCATTTAAATGAGTTTTTTTTTTTCTTTCCTTTGATTTACACTACCTGCACAACACTTTGAAGAGGCAAGAGAATGTTTATTGTGAAACAACAGTTAATGAAAAAAAAAAATCTGAAATGTCTTGGTTATGTAAGTATTCACTCCCCCTGAGTCAATACTTGGTAGAACCACCTTTGGCAGCAATTACAGCTGTGAGTCTTTTGGGTAAGTCCCTACCAGATTTGCACATCTGGATCATGCAATATTCACCCATTCTTCTTGGCAAAATTGTTCAAGCTGTGTCAAGTTGGATGTGGATCGTTGGTGGACAGCAATCTTCAAGTCTTGCCACAGATTCTCAGTCGGATTCAAGTCAGGGCTTTGACTGGCCCACTGTAGGACATTGACTTTCTTGTTTTTAAGCCACTCCAGTGTCGCTTTGGCTGTGTGCTTGGGGTCATTGTCCTGCTGAAAGGTGAATCTAGTTTTTTTGCAGATTGAAGCAGGTTTTCCTCAAGGATTTGCCTACATTTAGCTCAATCCATTTTGCCCTCTACCCTGACAAGCTTCCCAGTTTTCCTACCAATGAAAAGCATCCCCATAGCATGATGCTGCCACCACCATGCTTCACAGTAGGGATGGTGTTACCTGGGTGATGTGCTTTGTTAGGTTTGTGCCTGACATAATGCTTTGCATTTAGGCCAAATAGTTTTGCTTCTTTGGACCACAGAATCTTTTGCCACATCTTTTCAGCATCTCCCACATGCCTTTTTGCAAATTCCAAGCAGGATTTTACATGGGCTTTTTTCAGAAATGGCTCTTCCATACAGGCCAGATTTGTGGAGTACCTCAGCTATTGTTGACACTTGGACAGTTTCTCCCATCTCAGCCATGGAACACTGTAGGTAGTTATCATTTTCTGACCAATGCCCTTCTTACCCGGCTGCTCAGTTTGGGAGGAGCAGATTCTGGGTGGTGCCGTGTACCTTACTTCTTAATGATCGATTTGACTGTGCTCCAAGGGATATTCAATGCCTTTGAAATCTTTTCATACCCCTCCCCTGATCTGTGCCATTCCACAACTTTATCCCAAAGTTGTTTTGAAAGATCCTTGATCTTCATGGTAGGCAGGTGTATTTAATCTGAAAGCATGTGAACCACTTTTATTGCACACAGATGAACTCCATTTAACTTACTGTGTGAATTCTGAAGGCACTTGGTTGCACCTGAACTGTAAAAATGTTAAAGGGGGTTGAATACTTCTTATAGACACTGTAAATGCAAGCAAATTGGGAATTGGGAGCTAAAATGAAAGTACATATTGTCAGATAGCTCAGTTGAGAATTGTATTTTCAAGGCCTTAAGCTATAATCAAGATAGCCAGACAATTGTTTTAATACTAGTTTTAAAACATGTTCTGACATCCGTTTAGAAACTTAAGGATCGCTCCCTCCGTAAAAAAGTATTCTTTGCCTTGTGGTTTTTTAAACTGTCAAAAGTCTTACTGTAGTTGAAAACTGATTCCTACCTTGTAAAACCATTCATTATGGTTGCTACTTTGTAGCAGTGAAGTGTCAATGGTAAGGGAAGAGGCCAATATGCCAATCCTAAAATGATTACTTCATGCAGTGCTTGGTATAATTGAAATTAAACCATAGCACTTATGAGTGACAGCATGTAGCGGGAGCGGGTTATACTGAATCACTTTCAATTATCAAGTCCTTGTAAAATCAAGTTTTTCTAAATTGTATGCCACTTAACTAAATTGCCAAGCTTTTACATAATGCATGTCTGTATTTGCATGCTTTTAAAAGGGGTAGAGACATGTCAGGTTTTAATTGGCTCTGGGGGCTGTAGGTCAATGAAGACAAGAGTGTGCATGCACATGCTTCTCCCCAAAGAGAGACTAGTTGAAATGGCGCCAGTGAGATGGTTTTTTTTGTTGTTGTTTTTTGTCTGCTTTCAGACTTTGATAGCCTGGTGACATCTATTACGCACTTGTAACACACTGCACATTGTCTCCAAAAGCTGGTAGCTAATTTGAGTCCCCATTATTTGAGTACTTCATATATAACATTAAAGAGGTAATAAAATGTTCATATCTATTTTTATTTTTTTAAAGAAAGTAAGCTATTGCTGGAGGGACCAGCACAGTACTGGCTGGTGTCAGTATTTTTGTGTGTGAACTTGTTTTATTCAAACTGTTTATTTTTGGCTCTGTGAGCTGTGTTTCACATACAATTAAATAACTTTAAATGATTATTGAATAGTCCAGTGCCACCCCTACAGTGTCAGCAGACTATATTAGTGTATATTTCATACTGTGTAATGATATACTTTCACAGCATCACTTGATTGAATAAGCATATGAAATGCACTAGCCTTTTTGTGATAATGCTCTGTACCAGTCAGAATGCGATCCTTTCTTCTCTTTAAAGAATGACACAAGGGACCTAGTAAATTGGATTGATACAGTACCATTAGCTTTGAGAACAGTACAGGTCGTAGTGTAACTAAAACAACTTTGGTACTGCAAGCGTGGTTGTGCACTGTAAATATAGGAATGGTAGTAAAACAATATCAGTGTGAATATAAGTATGAATACAGCAATACAAAGCACAAAACATTCTCAGGAACTACAAAAGTAGGATCTGCACTACTAGGCTGATCAGAGAAAGCTACACCAGTTTCAAATATCAAGGTTCCCTTTGGTAGCTATCTTGGATTTAAGTTATGGCCGGAATCAAATTATATATATATATATATATATATATATATATATATATATAATATATATATATATATATATATATATATATATATATATGTATTTTAAGCATGAGAAGCAAAGGGATTTCGTTTTGGAAAAGCATAGTTCATGATGCATGTTATTGCCTTGAGCAAAATAAGGACATGCCTATTTAAATGCACATTAATATAGCAATAACAGTATTCTAATTGGACCAGAAAATACCTATACTTACTATACTATCAAACATATTTGAAAAATTGTGCCGAATGATAACACATCGGTGAACAATACATGCATCCATGTACCCCAAAATAAAGTATAGCAATGATAAAGTGGTAGTCTGTATGTGCCCCTGAGCCACAGAAATTGCCCAGATGTAGGCATCATTTTTAGTCCTAACTCAAAACTGCAGGGTATGAAAAGTGTTCTGTGGCTCTGAAGTGACAGCCCAGGTTTTTCATTTATATGGATGAAACTGCCTTGGAGTAAAAAAGAATGTAAGCTGTTTGTTTAACACCTGCAGTAAAAAGCTAACTGGAGTCTTCAGACTTTCTTCCTAATAACAAAGGAAGAGCGTTTATATTGGGCAACAAGAGAAAACAATATTAATATGCATTTTCCTGTGATTTATGATGTGCAATTGCAAACCAGGCTATGTGTTGGACTGAACAATGGATAATGCTGGAAGGCAAATGCAACACTTATTAGGTTCACTGTATTGGGTCATCCCACCCCAGTTCCCCCAGAGTAGTAAAAAAAAAAAAAAAAAAAAAAAAAAAAAAAAAAATGGTTGCATTACCGTCACCAATTCCTTAGTTTAATTTGTTTTGTGAGATGGATGTGATCTGTAAAACACAGTTTTCATTAATGTTATCAATCATTTTTAAAATGTACAAATATAGGGAGCTTTTCAAATAAACTACTCACTTAAGCAAGGTCATAGTAACTAAACATAGTTAATATTATTTGTAATATGGAGTATGGAGATGCCTATTGTTAGAACAGCAATAATGAACCATAATACATTTATACTTTTCATAATACTTTTATATAACAGCTTTCTTTTCTTTCTTTTATTAGTGAAGGTCTCAGAATACCTAATGAATTAGATAATTCAATAATTGTGTTTGCAATTAAACTTAATTAACCCAGGTATAAAGGCACTATGTTCAGGAAGTCAAGGGGGGTGTAAGAATTAGTGTGTGGTGGTGAAGAAGAAGAAGAATTTCTGACTGAGTGTTGATCTTCTCTGCTACTGTCTGCCTTGGCCATCAGTCACTCTATCACTATATATATATATATATATATATATATATATATATATATATATATATATATATATATATATATATATATTTATTTAGTATTCATTGTATTCTCTGAAATCAACCCCAAACGTTCCTGTCTAGCCTTGGATTAGAACATATATCTTTTATTTATTTTGTACTTATTACTTATTTTACAGTAATATGTTCTGTGTGCTTCTCTGCTGTGTTTTTGTGTAGATTAATTACCATGATCTATTATTTCAGAAATATTCAGATACTTTCTCCGCAACACAAAAAAAATAAAATATTACTTCATAATAATGATAATTCCATACTGCTGTTTTCACGTTGCACTGCTAAAGTCCGTGATTCATGCCAAAATGAAATTTGATC
Source organism: Polyodon spathula (assembly GCF_017654505.1). Taxonomy (NCBI): domain Eukaryota; kingdom Metazoa; phylum Chordata; class Actinopteri; order Acipenseriformes; family Polyodontidae; genus Polyodon; species Polyodon spathula. Next base: position 5,593,769 of record NC_054538.1, on the reverse strand, counting down.
AGAATGAAAGCTCGGCCAATCAACATGCAGTAATTATACTGACATTAATGGTGGCCAATAGCAGCCATCAGAAACAGAAGGAAACAGAATGCAAGCAGCACGACCTGTGCTGAATGAAAGTGCATTTGATAAACATTGCACTAGTGGACTGTGTGAGTGGATGGAATGCATCTGCGTTGGATAAAAAGCAGATTGAATAAGTCCCGGTACCGAGTACCAGCATCAAAATAAGTCCCGGTACAGAGTACCAGTGAGTACTGGCAGAATTTTACCCCTGGTGTCATACATCTCTGCGTGTTGCTAAAACTGTTTAAATAATGTACCTTTTTTTCAAAATGGCTGTTCTAGTGCAATGGGGTTTGGGATCTGCCCTCTTAATCAATGCAGGAAGATTGGGGAAAAAAAAGAAACACAATATAACAAGTGCTCTGGCTTTTCTTTGACATTGTTCTCCATCTTCTGGCTCAAACCTGAATTGTATGGCAATCAAGGTAAGTGCTTACAAATGTTAAAACAAAGCTAAGGGATGCAATTTGGTGTTTGATTGAATCAAAATGGTAATGCACTGCAGGTGTTGCAGTACATACTTAAGATGACGAGGAAATGTTAAAAGTTATTTCAGTCTTTAATATTATAATATGATTGGTTAAAAACTGTAAGCTTTCATCTCAGGCCTCAACAGAAGCTGGATGTGATGCTCCCAATATGCATCCAAGAAGATACTCTTATACAATCAAAACATCTTCAGTGGTATGAGGACCCTTGAACTGCCCTGTGCTCAGGCTCCTCTTATGCACTCATAGGACCTTCTTGAGCACTATATTCTGCAATTTTGACTTTGGTACTGTTTAAATTCTGGAATCTGGTGGTGTTGTTTTTTTTTTTAAATCTTTTGCTAAATTGCATTGCCTCTTACATTTTATGCAGTTCTGTGCATGGGTAACATTTTGATTTAATTTTGCTGTTGGGTCATTAACAGGGAATTTTACACACTGCTACAAGGGATTTAAAAGTATGTACTGTATTACAGTTTAAATGTCCACAGTCGTCTCTTTATGCAAGTAATATTTTAAGAATCATATCATTCTGAATTAAAATACTACTTATGTTGAAAATATAGTACTGTACCAACAAAACCAACTACAGTACATTTAAATGGAAGTCTACTTATCTTAAAACACAGACCTTTCAGCTATGTATTTTTGATATTGTATCTTTTTTGTGTTCCCTGAAAAACGGACAAGGGTTGGAACCAACGATTGCAATCCTGAGGCTTTTTATGAATCTCGAAATTTCTGGATTTTAGTGTCTCAAATACTAATGTGTCTATGAGAAAGTGGATGGTTGCCTAGTTACTAAGTGCAGCAGAGTAACACACATAACTAAACAAGGGAAAATCGTAAGTAAAAACAGAATCAGTTTCCTTAATACAATAACTGTCACTGAAGTCCAAATTTGATAGGGTCTCATATGTGAGTGCTGACTAGTAGTAACTCGGCAGTACTTGTACTCTTAAGTTGTATCTTCTTTCCTTTGCAGTTGTATGAAGCAACTTGGTTAGCAGTGACAATACCCCATAATGTTTGGTCCAGTATAGATACTGTACTCAAGGTAGTTTTCATTGTTTATTTTAACTTGGTGACTAATGTAAAACCCAATACTTCAATTACATTTTATGAACTCTGGGTGATTGGCTGGGATGCAGGTTCATCATCATTCCCCTAAATTCCCTTGTAGCCTTTGTTTTATTGTCCACTTTATTCAAATAAAATCATTCCATGCTGTAAACCATCATAGTATATTGATACAAACAAAACAGTTGGTGGCGAGGGACAGATCATTTTAAAACTGTTCAAACGACAACCAAGAGACGAACCACTGAATCAGCGTAAAGGGGAGACTTGCACAAAACATTTTAAAACTTCCTTACCCATCAATAGAAGTCTTTATATTTTTTCCTACCCTTGCTTTTATGCCCATATTACTTGCAATTTAAGGTCAGTCACTGCGTTGGTTTGTGTCATGTAGAGAATGGACTATTTGGAGCATTACACTTATGGAGATACCCATGGGGATAGTGTTGATGGGCTGTTGTGAGCTTTTGGAGCCCTGACAAGGGAGAGATAAGATGGAGGCTGGTGAAACATGAAAAGCAGCATTCTATTTCTCTGCCCATTTAGTACCATATCTTTTTTTAACCATTTCTCTTGCAGTACTTCATAATGCTGCAGTGTATTGCCAGTACTGGTTTGTTATTCATTTACAACAAACGTATAATGCCTTCTGTCATCATTTTTAATAAATATATTAAAAATGATGTATCCATCAGAATGCCTTGATGGAGTTATAAGGCATTATAATACACTCCCTTCCATTTAATGGTCTCCTTGTGTGGGGAGAAGATGGAAACGTGCTGTTGCCGATTCTGCAGTATAACAGTTTCTGCATTACCTACAGCATGTGCAACCTGGCACGGTTGTACTTGAAATATACCCTTTATGATTATGACATACTGTGAATCAATCCACATTCACTTCTATATAAAGTGACAGCGGGTGGCTACCTCCTCAGCTTTTTGCATTGCATTCTCATTTACCCTTTGCTCTGCTTTGTATCAGACTGCCAGGATCTCGTTGCCTGTCAGTTGTGTTTTAGCAGTTCTGAGACGAAATCCCATGGACCACACTGTCAAGTAGACTTGGCACACTCGTTCCACTGAGTCAGTTCTGTTATCCTCACAGGATATTTACAAGGTTTCATTTGGTGATTGTCTGACTTTTGAATAGTTTTGATCTGCATGTGTAATCCTGCAGCCCCCCCCCCCCCCCCATGTAAATCCATAAGGGGTTTCAGTCTATCTATCATGCTTGTAATACAGCAGAGAAACACAAATGCTTTGTTTAAAAAAAAGAGTTTAACAAGTCAGGTAACAACTTTCTTAAATGCTATTTTTAAGAGCTTTTTTTTTCATAGCGGTTTAATGTTTTTGAACTGTTCTTACCTAAACATAGAGAATAAAGGTTTTTGGTTTTGACCTACAACAAGCTCAGGGTGGGGGTTGCGATATAAAAGTCTGCAGTATGTTCAAGATATCATTGTTTTTAAATAAAAAACAATTGATGCATATATCTCTGTCCATATGATCAAATTTGGTCATATATCAAAAACATATTGCAATTCAAGACAGCTTTAATTGAATTAGCTATGTTAAACTCAGTTTACTCTCAGATACTGACAAATCAGGTTTGAGTTCTGCCACAAAAACCTGACATTGTGGTAGGAAAAGCAGCTTAAACAGTTGCATACTTTCATAGTTGTGAAATACATACTAGAACTCTACGTTTTTCTTTAGCCTCTGCAGTCAGTATAATATAAAGTATGCCACTCACACAGTACATTTCGGGCAATAAAATACATTGGGATACAGGATTTAATGCAATTCAGAAAGGCCCCATGTCTGTGCCCAGTTTTAAAGCAAGATTGTTTGAGGCACAGGAATGATTTTGTAAAGGTCACACATTTCAAGTATGTTTTTAATGATCCTGTCGGACTAATGGCTATCAGTGGTCTATGTAGGAATCCTTCAGGAATTGTATCGATTCAACAGTACGAACAATACATTTCTACCTAAAGTATGAAACAATAGGTAATCATTTCACACCCATTCAGTCAGTTTTGACTCATGGGTTTAATATTATTTCTATTCTGCAAAAAGCTTGTTGCAATGGTTGCAGGTACTAGAATACATGATTTTAGTTTTATGTCTGATTTATTAAATATTGATTAAATGATAATTGGTCTATAAAAAAATCACGAGCTTAATATAATTTGCTTCTACAAATGAACATCAACTATAATGTACCTTCCCAAGGCCTATTACATGTGTAGATATAAACAGCAGAAGCAGGAAAAGCCAGAAGGTTCTGTACCTAATTTCATATTTGTATGCCCCATCTAGCCCATTACCTCTTTTAAGTTTTGTTAAATTAAATGTGTGACAATACTATATCTACCAACACTTTTTTATTTTTTTATTTTTTTTTATTTAAGTTACATTTTATGGTGAAGTCTCTACAGTATTATTAATTCTTAAAAGGATAAACTTTAAAAAGCAATTTACAATCTTTTCATCATTCCTCACACAGATAGACAAGCCTTTTGAAAAGCCTGGCTGTTTACTCTCCACAAACATGTCCTATGCAAAGTGGCTAGGCAAACACACAAACTGTGACAAGTTCATTGACACACCATTTCAGCCTTTTGTGTTCCAGCAAGCCCAAAATAAGGCTGCCTCATTCTGAATCTCTTTGTTACCCAGGGAAACGAAACATGCACATCTCTCCCTGAGGAAGTATTTTCTACTGCTACGTTATATGAATTTCATTATTCTTCCACCATGTTAACTCATAGTGTGCTCCACGGGACATTAGAAGTGCTATATCAAACCCATGGGTGTGAAATGTTTCATACTTTGCTTCATTTCATCAACAGGTGCCAAAGTGATTCCATCAACAAACTTATCAACTTGTTTTTTTTTTAAATTATTATCTTTCAACCTGCTCCACCTAAATCAAAGACATGTGGGCATGTGTGACAAAGTGGTTTATTGTAGACAGTTGCAGGGGTGATGCAGCTTTTCACGACTCTCCACCCCCCTTATATGCTGTCACGCACGACACCTTGGTAAACGAATGCAGCTGCACAAAACTCATATTTGTGACATTTTTCTGTGTTACAAGTCGCAACAAGCACATATGAAATGACTTGGCTGCTTTAAGCAGAGGAAGAACCTGTTAATTTTCTATCCAATCACCACATTCAAAACTTGAAGCACGGGTCAAAGTACTTGCAATGATCAAATAAAAAGAAATTTAACAAATTCTTCCATCTGATTCATAGCCTATTATTGGTCTAGCAAGCCTGACCTCCATAACAATTTCTTATTATGCAGCCTATAAATCTCATAATTCAGTGATTTCTGATTTTGTATTGCGTGTTTAAAGTTGATGTAGTTATTTCTTGAAACATCCCATTCTGCAGTATATGTAAGTGCAATGTACCCAAACTATTTGTGGCTGTATGTTAAACCTTTAACATAAAATAAAGGGTTAAAAAAACATTATGCAAGTCAGGGGTAGATGTTAGCCAATGCATATTTAGTAAATAAATAAATAAAAAATGGCCAGCCTTTTACACAGAACAAAATGAGCCTGGCTGACAAAACTAAATGCATGTAATTGTGACAATTAAGAGGTTTTATTTTTGTAGCCGCTACGTCACTGGAGGAATTTTGCCTCCAGATATAGTTTATATTGGTTCTTCATATTTGGCGGAGCAGCACCAGTGTACAACCACAGAGACATGAATATGTTTAGAAATTATAGCCCCGGCCAAGTCCCTGTGCTGAGCGATGCTCATCCTCACACATGCAAGCAATAGTTTAAAATACAATCTAAATTCCTAGCTGATAAAAAAAAAAAATTAAAAAGGCACATTCATTTAACTATTGCGAGGGAGTCGTAAATACGACTCCCTCTGACAGCTTTATATAGCCCTGCTGCAGCACACGGGTCCTAATGACTCGTCTATCAGTCAGTCCGTCTGTGGTGCAGCATCTGCTCCACTGTCCTCTGTACCCGCCTGTCCAGTTAGGAATCTTGTAGGTTAAAACTGGTGTCGATCGCCCCACGGTAAAACCTCGCACTTTCATTTCGCTTTCATTGCGGTTGTTGCTGCCACCGCTGCTCGGTTCTGTCTCAGTTGTTTCTCAGTTCTGTATCAGTTGTTGCTTGGTTTGTGTCAGTTGCTGCTCAGTTCTATTGCAGTTGTTGCAAGGTTCTATCTCAGTTGTTGCTCGGTTCTATCTCAGTTGTTGCTCAGTTCTGTCTCAGTTGTTGCTCGGTTCTGTCCCAGTTGTACCTCGTTTCTATCTCCGTTGTTGCTCGGTTCTATCTCAGTTGTTGCTTGGTTCCATCTCAGTTGCTGCTCGATTGTGTCTAGTTATTGCTCGGTTCTATCTCAGTTGTTGCTCAGTTCTGTCTCAGTTGTTGCTCAGTTCTGTCTCAGCTGCTGTTCGGTTCTATCTCAGTTGCTGCTCAGTTCTGTCTAGTTGTTGCTCGGTTCTATCTCAGTTGTTGCTCAGTTCTGTCTCAGTTGCTGCTCAGATATGTCTCAGTTGCTGCTCGGTTTTATCTCAGCTGCTGTTCGGTTCTATCTCAGTTCCTGCTCAGTTCTGTCTAGTTGTTGCTCGGTTCTATCTCAGTTGTTGCTCGGATATGTCTCAGTTGCTGCTCGGTTCTATCTCAGTTGTTGCTCGGTTCTATCTCAGTTGTTGCTCGGTTCTATCTCAGTTGTTGCTCGGTTCTATCTCAGTTGCTGCTCGGATATGTCTCAGTTGCTGCTCGGTTCTATCTCAGTTGTTGCTCGGTTCTATCTCAGTTGTTGCTCGGTTCTATCTCAGTTGTTGCTCGGATATGTCTCAGTTGCTGCTCGGTTTTATCTCAGCTGCTGTTCGATTCTATCTCAGTTGTTGCTCTGCCTCTATTATTTCAAGCATGCGTTTAAAAAGGGGAACAGTCTTGTGCCCAAGCCACTTCAGGTGCAGGTAATTAGGCAATATTTCCAAGGGTCAGTTGGTGATTAGTTTCAGTTCTTGCTTGACTAGTCTGTTATACAAATGAAAGTGCAATAAAAGAAAAACACACAATCAATTAAAAAATAATAACGAAAATCAAAATCACACATGCAGATCATGATAAGTGAAAAATAAAGTGGTTAAATAATAAAAACAATAGGTGCTGAATTAACTATACCTGTAACACCTGTGACATAATACAAGTTCTTTAAAAATTGCTTCCCCATAAAACTCTTCGGTGTCACACTAGTCACCTGACAAAACATCTGTCATTGTAGTGAAGTGATAAAGTGGAGAAGCAGAACTGACCATTTTAATATTACACCTTCCACATTCCAATGCACATAACCCATGAAATAGACACAATGTGATTTATGCACAGCTAGCTCTCTTTTCTTATTGTTACAGATCCAAAACAAAAGAAGAAATGTGTGTGTGTATTCTAGAACTTAATGATCCAGTCAGTGTTTTGTACACTCAAGGTTAAAGGACTGCCAGCCCAAAGGTTTGCCATCTGCTTTTGTTAGATAATATATTATTTTTTGACAATAACGCCTACCAAAATCAGGGCAGCATATCTAAATGATATATACCACTTTCTCAAAACAGAAGTAAGGTCAGTTCTCTACTCACAGGTTGAATACCTGATCTTACACTGGTCAACTATTGGTCCATTGAGCCTAACCTCCTGAATGATTTCTTCTTAGGTTTCTCAGAACTTTCTCAAATTTATGATTGTTGCATCTATGAGTATATTAATCTGTGTAGCCTTCAAAGATGATTAACAATGGCCATTGAATTGAAATCATCTCAGGTTCAGAAATGTTCATCTGAAAATAACCATTGGGAAGATCCGAAAGAGCTTAAACCCATTACTAGCTCTTTAAAAATGCCACACCAGGAGCTGTTACTCTTTTTTTAGAGAATGTTAAGGCTTTACTTAATCATAAATTTTCATTTTATTATACAAAATGGACACATCCCTTTGCACAACCTATCATGTATCGTAGGGGTTCTGTTATCAACACTCATTGTACAGTACTATAGTACGAGTATAGTATAGTATTCCTGCATTATCGATTAGTCAATATTCGGTGTGGAGGAGATTGTTTCTTGGAATGCAGTTAAACCTAATTTATCCACATGAATTGGTAGTGTATTTTTAACAGGTGTGTTTCGATTTTACATGTCACTAATTATTTAGGCTGTTTGCAATCATTCTGAGTGGTCCTTGGTACTGTTTTACTAACACTGAGATTTCCTCTCAATCAGACTTTGAGCTTGTCTACAGCAAGGGGTGGCAACCCTGGTCCTGGAGTGCCACAGGCACATCTAGTTTTCATTTTACCCAAGCCCCTTAATACATAATTGATTTAATGATTGGCTTAATTGATTAGAATTACCACGTGTTCCAGGTGTTTAACAATTAATGATTAAGAGATACCTACAAAACCTATAGGATTGTGGCACTCCAGGACCAGGGTTGCCTGCCCCTGATCTACAGGATGCATGTACTGGGACTGAACAGCCTCTCACATTCCATTTCAAACATGTGACAATTTGAACTTTCAGCTCTACATTTATGTGAAACTAGCAGAGCTGAACTTAGGATTCTTAAGTTCAAAGCAGCTCAAAGCCAGATTTAGAGAAATAAGATAACATAACACAGAACCAGTAATGTAAATGTAAAGAAAGAAAATTTAATTTGAAGTACCACACAGAACAGCACAGGATTTACAGGAGATAAGGAGGGTAAGCGTCTTGTTTTATTGGACAGAAGAACATTGTACACAGCCTGACAGGTTAGCATGTCAGCACTCTCTGGATAACTGGGGGGGGTTTATAAAATACATGTCTGGATTTTACTGTAGTGAAAAATCAACCTCCCAGTACTGCTGATATTTCTCTCTATATTAAGAATTGTTCTAACTGAAATAGTAAAGATTGCATGAAGGCTAGCGTTTCTGTCTTTAGCCCCAGTGATACGGATGTACCAGATGTGCCATCTGTAGCAGGTGGCTTCCTGTAGCAATATAATTGCCAGGTTTGTGTCAATATGAATTACATTTCTATAGTATAACTCCACTGGGTGGATGTGTTTTCTTCTGTTAAATATTATGGTGGTAAGAGATTTTCAGAATGTGCCTGTCCCCCTTGCGTTATTAAATCTTCATGCTTTCTACTACCTCGTCTGAGGACGTAGATATTCTTATTTAGCTGCAATTTCTTGCAAACTGTTAATATTCTGCTGCATGAATTGAATGTTTTCTTTGTGTGGTTTTTGGTATTTGAGACCTGCTGACATTATCCAATGGATTGACATTTCAAATATTTGCAGTGCTCAGCTGATATTAATTCAGTGAAGGTGAATAGCAGGCTTCTCACACAGTGGCCCAGCAAGTGATGTGTGTCCATTTAATCACAACCGCTGAAATTAGGTCAAACAGCAATGCGCCTGCAGACCTTTAAATCTGCAGAATTGAGGGAGAGCAGATAACAAATTGAAACATACATAGCCGAATTCACAGCAATATAGATTTTTTTTTTGTACCATTTCAGCACTCTGCATTACTACTTAACCTGTTTGTATTAGAGGGAGAAAATAGTCCCGTTTCCCAAAGTCTAAGTGCAGTCAGGTGTTTTCCATTTGCACCAATTAACTATTATTGACAGTCCATTATAAAAACGGAACTAAAAGCACAGGAATAGAGTGTGTGGTTCCAGGGGGGAATCAGATGAAGGACACAGGAAGTTGGCCATTTGAGAGACAGACCTAACCCTTACCCTAATCCCAAACCGCACCCCTGCTCACTCGTTACCTTCCCTTGAGGGACGGAAGTACTGTGTTCGCCATCTTAAGGGTTGTCCAAATTCCTTAGGAAACGAGTGAAGGGCGCTATGCGTGTCCTTCGCTGCGCCCTTCGACTGAGTGCACAAAAACAGTTGACTTCTGCGGAAGTGTTTTTGTGCTGAAGTCCTAGAACTTTTTACGTTAAAGGCGGAGAAAAGTGAGAACAATTTGCAAATATGTCAGACGAGGCTGCACATAAATATAATTAGGGCTTCTGGTTTTCAGTTTTAACCAATAAAATCAATAAAACACTTTGATAAAAAAAAAAATGAAATCTGTGGATAGCCAATAAACACCGGAAAAACTGTGGAAATGATTAATCAATTCACATTGACTTACCCTTTTGCCACTCAAAAATAAAATCTACTATAAAAATAATAATAATGTTTTATCCTTATCAAACTACCATAAAAAAGACCAAATCTCTCTGACAGTAATTGCTGTTAAGCATACAGTAATCATATTATTATATCCCTGTTCCGGACTTCTCACCCGTGGATTATTGCAGCAGTTTTTAAAAGTTTTCAGGCAAAAGAACATCTAGTACTCTTTCTAATTAAAAAAAAAAACAAAAAAAAACATACTGGACCCTTATGAAATGACGTCCAAGCACACCCCTTGAATATACTGGGTCTGTAATCGTTTTAACAGTTAAATGCAGCTCAACGGGCCACTTTTCAATGACAGAAGCATAATACATGAAATAGTACATTAAATACAGTGGAAAGTGCATAATACATGATAGTAACATAATACGTGATAGTAGCAGCAACACAGCAGCTAATAGCAGATATCAAGCTTATAGAGCATGGAAAACAAGAGAGAACAGGTGGGCCTTGAGAGTTGATTTAAAGTGAGTGACAGTGGGAGCATCACGCACCAAAGATGGGAGAGAGTTCCAAAGAGTCGGAGCCATGAAGCTAAACCAGCGTTCTCCAAGTGTGGTGCACTTTTGCTTGGGGATAACAAGCAGGCCAGGACCTCAGCTTGTGGCAGGGACATAGCGGGTCAGCAGATTAAAGAGGTACCCGGGACCTGTGTGATGAAGAGCATTTTAGGTGAGCAGGAATGTTTTTAAAATAATCCTGGACTTTACAGGTAGCCAGTTCAGGTTGTCGAGACAGGGGGTGATGTGGCTATGTTTTATTTACATCTGGTAAGGATCCTGGTAGCAGCATTCTGAACTAGCTGCAGTTGGTTTATGGTGCGTGGTAGAAGACCACCAAAAAGAAAGTCGCAGATGTCGAGTCGAGAGAAGACAAATGCATGACAAAGTATCTCCGCATCTGGGAGGGAAAGGTAGGGACGGACTTTGGAGATGTTTAAAAGATGGTATAAGGAAGATTTGACCATGGAGGAGGTGTGGGCATCAAAGGAGATGCTGCTATCAAGAAGTACATCAAGGCTTCATACTGTGGGGGAAGGCAGCAGTAGACAGTTTCCGAGGTTCAAGGTAGCTATATTGAGATTCTTAACTTGAGTTTTAGATCCTACTAGAATGAGTTCAGATTTGCTAGTGTTCAGCTGAAGAAAATTGGCAGACATCCAGGCCTCGAAATCTTGAGTGCAAGCAGAGAGCTGGACCATAGCAGAGTCGTGTTTTAAGTAGAGCTGGGTGTCGTCAGCATAGGAGTGAAACATGAGGCTGTATTGGATGAGGTGACCCAATGGAAGCATGTAGATATTGAAGAGAAAGGGACCAAGAACAGATCCTTGGCAGACAACACAAGTGACTGGGTTTGCAACACCATGGTGTCCAGCAAAGAAAATGGACTGCATGTGTCCGGATAGGTAAGAGGACATCCAGGAGAGATAGGTTCCAGAGATCCCAGCATACTTCTGAAGGGGGTCAAGAAGAATGCCATGATCTATGGTGTCAAAAGCAGCTGTTAGGTCAAGGAGGACAAGCACAGAGGGAGCACCAGCAGGATATAATGAGCAGGAGATCATTCACAATCTGTAGCAGAGCAGTTCCAGTACTGTGATGCAGCCGGAAACCAGACTGTAACGATTCAAGTAGATTGTTGTCCATGAGATGTTTCATCAGTTGACTGGCTACAGCCCTTTCGAGAGCTTTTGAGAGAAAAGGGAGATTGGAGATGGGATGGAAATTAATCCAGCCAGGTCAAGGGAGGGCTTCTGAATACTGGCTTAACTCGGGCAAACTTAAGGGCAGCAGGAACCGAGATCGATAGCGAGCGAGATTCTCAGTCAGTTAGTGTATGTTTACTGCACTGTTGCAGTGTACTCAGCCCCTGTGTGTATTTTATGTTATGTGTTACATGTAGTGTGTTAATGTTGGTATTTAGATGTTGGTGCATGGGATATAAATGGGTCTGTGTAGCACAAGTGATTCAAAATATATAATTGTATTTAGACCCGAGGACAGCACAATCACTTCACGTGCAGATTAAAAGGGGTATTTGTATGTGAGCACGGGGAAGTGCACAAATTAGTTCAATGCAGATGTACCGAGATTCCAAATTGAATGATTGATTAGCACTCGAGTCTCGGTACACCTGCATAAAAGATGCAGTGTTTCACTCACTCTGGGTTGTTGGCGGTAAAGAAAATAATAACTGGTACAAGTGCTGGAAGCCCCAGCACGGTATTTGTTTTGTGTTTAGTGTTTGTGCCCTGTTTGTTAGTGTCTGTTCGCTTTGTTTGTCTTTTATTTTGGCCTCAAGTGCCATGTGCTATTTTGTTCAACCTTTTATTTTCTGTGTGTTAATAAAACACTGAGCGCCGCAGCGCCTCAGTTTCACCCGCCAGTACTGCATGTCTGTGTGCTCCTTTCTGGCCTAACGCCAACCCTACAGCCAGCCTGTTCACATGCACTCACTAGAGAGATGGAGAGTGAGGGAGTTTCTCAGTCAATTAGTGTATGCACACTGCACTCACTATCCTGCAGGTGAGGCCCATCAAGCACTACAATTTTATAACATATATTTTAACCAGTTATCAATCCATGCTGCTACTTTACCATTTATTCCTACTGATTTAATCTCTAGGTATAGTGTTTTGTGCGGTACTTTGTCAAATGAAAATCAAAACGCCAATCTATCCTTGTCATCTCTAGTAGTTCCCAACTGAAAAAAAAAATCTAGTAAACTAGTTAAACAATATCTACCCTAATGCCATGTTTTCTGTCTCCTATAATGTTGTTACTATATAAATATTCCTCCATTTTGGTCTTTATTATAGTTTGAATGATTTTACGTATGATTGTTGTTAAACTTAAAGGTCTGCAGTTCCCACGGTCAGATTTATCTTCCTTTTTTTAAAAAAATATGGGAATAACATTAACAATTTTCCAGTTCAGTGGGATGGCTCCTTTGTTCATAAATTTGCTGAAAATATAACACATTGGTTTATAAATCTGTTCTCTAGTTTCTCTAAGGACTCCTGGACTCCATCAGGTTCGAGGGATTTGTTTATTTTAAGAGCTGATAGATCCCTTAGTACTTTTCTCTTTTATAACAAACTCTGGTAATGATGTTTGTGTACATTCTGTTAACTTTGGTATATTGTATAAATCCTCTTTTGTAAATACTTGTACAAAGTATTGATTACAATTTGGTAGTCTTTAGTCACTAAATAACCACTGCTAGTCACATAAACTACTGACTTCCTCTTTTAGTTTCCTTTTAGCATTAACATATTGAAAAAACCTTTTTGGAATGAATTTACTATCTACTGCTACTTGTCTCTCTAAATCCCTTTTCGCTCTGTATTCTATTTGTGAGGCTGCTCCCTTTTATTTAATAGAAATGTATCTTTTCTTTTCTTTTTAATACCCAGCTTTATATGTGATTGACAATTGTATATTTAAACCATTCATAAGAGCAGAATATTAGACAACCTTACCTTGGAAACTAGTTGTCTTTCTGAATAGAAGTATCCACCTATTAATTAATCACCAGCCCTATAAAAGCCTTGTTTGTCTACGCCCTCTTGTCATTTTTATTGTTTGGTTTTGTTTTGTATCCCTGCAGGTTGTGTCGGTGGTGTCTCTTACCTTAGCTTTATGGAATTGACTCTCCAATCATAGACCTACGGCACGGCATTCATTTTCAAGCACTGTAATTTCATTCTGCTGCATTCCTTCATAGTACAGTTCTGGTAGACCAGTGATTATCAGTCCAGTCACTCTGTTTTTCATTCTCCTGCATTCCTTCATTCTACAGTTCCGGTAGACAAGTGATTATCAGTCCAGTCACTCTGTTGCCAAACGTCCTTGTTGCAATAAACTTCATGCTCAAAATTACAAAGCTACCTATCAATGCACCCTCCAGACCAACCCTTCTTCTGCATCCCAGAAGGAATGCTCGCCTCGAGGACTTGGTTTATCAAATCCATACGTCTGTCTCTTGTCTGCGCTGGATTTTCGGCCAACAGGTATTCTGAACATTCTTTTGGGGGGAAGGTGACCTGAGGCCACTCATCCTGCCTAATTAGTTAATTAGTTTAAATCTTTTTTTTTTTTTTTTTTTTTTTTTAGATATCACACATTCTGCCAGCATAAGGGCAGCTAACGAGTTTCTATGGACAAGGCCATGGGCCATATGTTTTCATATTGTATATCTGTATGGGATATAAAGAAACACCAACTGCTGCATGGAATTGAAACCCCATAAGGCTCTACACATTGTGTACTTTGCAAATAAATGAAACAAGGAGGGCAACACATGAATGGAATTATAAATAATTCAAATGAACCATGCAGTGCATTCCTGACTTCTAAAAATGTGGTGATTTAACAAAAAAGGACCAAGGTTAGAAACTGCTTCAGCTTTATCTATATTAGAAAATAAACAGAACCTGGTTGTATATTTTAAAATACAGTTAATTCAGGGCCATCATTTTTGCAACAATGTTCTGCCTATATTTAGAGACCAAGATTCATGTGAAGTAGGCTTGGCAGTTTTTTCATCACTGGATAGTATATAAGTATAGTAAACTGTCAGATTGCAACATCTGGCTCAGGCACATGCTGATCATTAATCTTTTCACATGGCCATTGTGATGACATACACAACTGTGAGCCAAGTCGACATTTTCCATGTGATACAAATACACTGCTCTTGATGGCATTCGTGTGAAAGCATGTGGACTGTTTGCTAAAGTTTGTAGAAGGAATCTGCATATACATTCCGCAAAGTTCATAATGCAGAAAGTTGTCCCTTCCACTCCTGGTCTTTGTTGCAACCCTGTTCTAAATTATTTAAATGAACCAATCCTCAAACAAAAACAGACCCTAATTAATGACCTGTTAAACCCCTGCTCTGTCAACTAGATTGTCACTAGCTGGTCCCAATAAAACATGTATTTTTGTGTTATTTATTTTCTTTTACAGATTTTACATGTTTGAGTTTTGCAGACTACTAAAGTTTTAAGGCAAGCAAATTATTCCAAAAATCTGCTAACCAGATTGCGCACATATCCCATTTGTCTGGTTGTTTGACGTTGTAGAGTGTTCAGTCTCACTACCTAAATTACAGAGGTACATTTGTTAAGTTAAAGTATATTTATTGCTTTATAAGTTGAATCTTTGGTCCTTGCAATAAAACATATTCTTCTTAAGAGCAATGTGAATTAGATGGTACAGTATGAACTAAATGCATACATGTTTTTTACATACTGATCAGTCTCACTGACATGGAACCATTTACAACAGTTTGATTACTAAATGCAAATTTTCTTTTTTAAGGCATCCTTCTGCTGCCTGAAAGGAACTGAAGTAGGTAATACATGGTGTTAAGTCATAATGTCTTGTAGAGTGACTAGAGGCTAATTGTGGTCACTTTTATGAACCTCAACGGTTGAATAGAGATATAATGCACAAGTCGATGACATGGATGATAGCTTTTAGACTTTATGGACCCATACTTAATGGAGATGAAGAGAGGACTAGAAGCAGAGCAGAGATGACGATTGAGGAGCTCCGCTGTAGCAACAAAACAGCGAAAGACATGGGAATGTAACATTTATAGGGTATAATTAGCCAGTGACCCTGATTACAGTTAACTTTTTCAAGATGTTGAAGTGTCTTGACTGTTTATATCAACATGAAGTCTCCATAAAGCCTTACAGAACTTTTTGTATTAGAAGCATTTTCATCCATAAAATACTCATTCATAAAGGTATTCAGTAAAACTATTTTTGTTTTTAGTTTGCTAAATATAATTTCTCAGCATGACCTATGCTTTAAGTGTAACAGGGATGGGTACAAACTGGCAACCACGAACACTGCAAGCGAGTTACTATGCAGAAGTACCTGGCTCATCTGCATTTTCAATTCAATTCAATTCAATTTTATTTTTATATAGCGCCTTTTGCAACAGGTCATAAAACAAAGCACTTTACAAAGGCAAAAACAATACATATTACTGAACAACTTTTATAACGATATTATAAAAATATGATTTTAATCTAGATAATAAATAAATAAATAAATAATAGAGGATATCAGCTCATCTGGATGAAAACGCCAGGCTATCGAAATGGGTATTTAGTCTACACTTGAAGACATTGACTGAAGGAGCTTCTCTTATTTGTGGTTCCAGAGCTTTTAACCTCATCTCATCTCACCAACAGGACCGACTCTGTAACAACAGTGCATCACATAACATTGCCTGTTACACTAGCCTTTAAAAAACAAAATCTCCATGACAAGCCAAGAATGACCTGTAAATGTGTTCCTTAAAGAATTCAAATGCAGAACTTTCAGTTATGATTAAACATGCTTTTCAAAATGCATCTTCTTTTGCCTGAAGTGAATGCAACAGCTCATAAAATTGTGGCTGACAGGCTACCTAGGTGACATCGCTGATAAGAGCAAAACCAAGCGGTCGAACTATCTGTGTGTTGCCAGGTCTAAGTAAATCAGCTATATATATAACCTTCATAACCCTGTCCATGGTTGCCCCCAGTTCCTTTTTGTTGTTTATGTAGGGAACAGTTATTCCTTGGAGGGTGAATAATGCATCGCAGATTATATAATCTATATTTTTTGCAACATGGTCGTTTATAAAATTGCTGTACACAAGGTTACATTGCTTGTTGATTCATGTCCAGCCAGAGGCACGTTTTTGCTACACCACATCAGTCTCCACCAAATAAAATAATGTTTCTGCACTGGGCTTCAGGAAGCCGTAATGGGATTTTGATTTGGGGAGTTTATAGAGGAGGAATGTAAGGTAAAGCATAGCAGCTGGATTTTAATATTTTATATTTCCTGTCGCTTATTTATTATGCTGCCTGCTACAGTCAACAGAAGCTTCCGGTATCCTTTTAACCACAGTTTATATTTAAAACAACAAAGAAGACCAGGCTTTCTGGACTTCAGGGTCACTTTCATACAAACATGCAGCCTTCATGAAGCTCAGCCACTCTGGAAGACCTTGTGCTGCTTTTACAATACTTCTTTAAAACTGTTTAAATGTGCACCTCAGCGTTCTTCAACTAGGTGTTGTTAAAAAGGCAATAATGTTATATGTAAGAAAATAAAATTTTTAGGTTCATAGTATTTTTGTACATTGGTTCTGTATTGGAGAAAAAAAGTCAGATTCAACAAATTTCCAGCTGGCTATTAGATTGCAGGCCTGCTATCCATGTATTTCTAGGGCTAATGTTACAATAGAAAATATGTGCTAATAGGGCATCTGTGATGATTGTAATTTATTATACAGTGTGTCAATAGATGGACAACTTTTAAGAAAAAATACGGAGTACATATCCATGGACATATATATACAATAGCAGAATTTGGGCTGGGTTGCAAATTTGGATTGTAATCTCTGCTTATTCTCTCTTTTTCTAGTTTAGTTGTCTGTCTATCTGTTCTGCTGTTCCTCTGCTCCTTCATTTATTTCTAGCCTCTAGACTAAAGCTCTTCTCCCTATCCGAACCACTGAGCCAAAGTAAAACAGGACAGCAGAATGCTAACACATGTTATGCCAGTGTGTGACATGATGCATAATAAGATAAAGGAAACATGCACAGCACAGCAAGCACAATCATAGAAGCAAACAAAAGAAGAACAACCCTTACAGACAAGGCACCCTTTGTCTTGATTTGTTATGCTCACAAAGCTGTGAAAGGTGATACAAGAAAAAAATAATAGGTTGCATCGATGCATAGAAGCTCTTTTTGCCTCTTTTTTCAAAAAAGAATATCTTATTTAAAAAAAAAAATATTCATGACAGCCTTTTGAAAAATTCCATTCCAAAGGCAGAACACTGCAAATGAAATGGAAATGTAACTTGTCACCCCATCAGCATTTTAGGAAAAACTTGTACCATATGTGATGGAATTTTTATGTGTTAAACCAGAGTTTACAGGATTTAGGGCCCTGGGTTTGAGGAACATAAAGTGCATTTACAATGGCGCAAATATTCCAGATCAAGAGGATACGGGGACGGATTCCGGTCACTTTTTGCTAGTGTAAAAGCTACTGAGCACGTTCCAGAATCCATCCTCTTATCCTCTCAAATGATGGGTTCGTATTGAGAGGACAAGAGGATGAATTGCAGAAAATACCCAGTGGGCACTGCACGCTAGCCAGCAATGTCAGCACAGTGCTGCCTTTTCATTTAAGCATTGGAATTGAAAGTGGGAACACAAGCAAGTTTAAACTCCAACTCCAACTCGTAGCATCTAAAAAAGTAAGTGTAATGCATTTCTATATTTTTTATGTTAAGTATTGATAATATTAATTATCGATCACCTTTCCAAATTTCTTTCTACAGTCTTCAAGGTCAACTGCTTACACTGGAGATATTTTCAAATGATGATTATGTCATCACTACAGCAGGGCATCAGTTTCTTTTTTTTTTCTTTCCCCCTCAAAGTGCCCATGCTTAGAGTCTGCTCCTGTGTGAAGTGCGCATGCTCAGAGTCTGCTCCTGTGTGAAGTGCGCATGCTCAGAGTCTGCTCCTGTGTGAAGTGCGCATGCTCAGAGTCTGCTCCTGTGTGAAGTGCGCATGCTCAGAGTCTGCGCCTGTGTGAAGTGTGCATGCTCAGAGTCTGCTCCTGTGTGAAATACCCCCCGCTATTTCAAGCAAGTGTAAAAGCATTGTTCCGGCACAGACTGTCCCAGAGTCTTATCAGAAAGATTCCGGAACGCTAGTGTCAATACACGTATAGACTACATCTGGTAGAAACTGTTAAAGCGGGCAATTAAAGGGTTAATGATTTTAATGGTGTGGTTAATTGTTTAAATGATTGGGTTATCATTGAATGATAAGACAATTTAATGTATTTTTTTTAAACGGCTGTTAATACCAACGGTATTAGAGTCAAGTTAACAGAAAAAGTGTGTGTTTAGTTAAGGGCCAGAGACGGGTTAGGTTTGGTTTGTCTACTTTTGTTGTCCTGATGAGTAAAACTACACGACAACGTGAATCATTTGACTTTCTGGTTGGATGCTTCATTATTAAAGCAGAAAAACATCTTCTTACGGACATCCCCTGATTAACTACACTGCGATAAACTCAAGCCATTACACATAGAACACTCAGTAAAAAGCTACAGAGAGAAGAAACACTGCTCCAAAGATCATTGTAGATACCATGAAGTCACAATAGTCTACTTTGTTGAATATTCATAAAGTATAACGAAGCAAATGTGATGTGGGACTACCGATGTAAATTAGCTGTAGCTAACTTGGGTGCGATGCATTGCATGTTTTAATCATGAATATTTTTATTACACATGGTCCCAATCAAGTAAATTAATAATAATAAAAGAATCATAATAATGTGGCTGTCTCACTAATTTGTTCTCATTTGTATGGCAAAGTCAAGGTTTGTAAATTAGACATCTGTTGTGGGAATAAACACTAGCCTTTGGAAGCACACTCAGATAGAATAGGCTGGTGAGCCATAAAAAATGGGAATCTATCATGTATATTATACCACAGCGCCAAATAGATGTGAAATCGTCACTTTTCCTGGAGACATTTTAGTTTGTGTAGTTTTGTGTGGAGTTGTATCCAGCTTTTTGGAAGCATAACTACCACATGAAAAATAGGCTGTTGTTTTTGCTTTCCAATGCTGTTGCACAATAATGCTTTCTAGTATATCTGTAAAGTGCAGGTGTGATGTGGGGTAAGAGATGCAGGAAAAAAGAAGTGGGTACAAGACCCCCGTGGTGTAAATGAGGATGTGCACAAACAGCAGGGGCTCTATCTATCATTATTTTTTCTGTCGTATCTTGATATTTCATTGTTTTTTGTTTACTTCGTAGACCTAACTGTGATGTATTAAAGTGGTTTTCACTCCTGTAATTTAGTTTCATCCCTGCTGCAGATATTTGTTATGTCTGTTTGTTTCAAACAAATTCTGTATGCATGTCATACGAATCTCATTACAATATTGAATTGATGGCTTACCCCTGGTGTATTATTTTGTTCTGACTTCAATTTGCATCAGTTTTCTTGAGTCAGTCCGTCACTGGTATAGCTACCACTATGACTTCGACCATATGTGAAAAAAAAATAGACAACACTGTGCAGTTGCAACTGTTTTAAGATCAGATTTATAAAGGTATATATTCCAAAGGTATAGTAGTTAAGATCTGGGCTGACATGCACAAGGTATCCCCAGCACCTACAAATAACACTTTTTCAATTGTTACCTGCACTGTGGTCAGACTAGCTTATACTGATTGTTAACCAATAAACCCTATCCGTAAAGTAGGCACACAATTCACCCTGCGTATATGTGTTCAGCAGCAATATCATTCAAAACTTAAGCTTAACAACCTGGGAGATTCAGTATAATCAAAATACAGCAACAATGATATGTAGGGGGGATAATTAACTGTAATATAGCTTTGCGCGTGTGCGGTGCTGTAGGAGACCAGCATAATACATGTGTTATCTAGAAATGTGCGAACTGGTTCCTTCCAAACCAGGTACCCAGTTCCTGCTTTAAAACTGACGAACCTGGTTCCAGTGAGTACTATTATGGTTTTAATCAAACTGAACATAAAACAATGAATCATCAAAGACTTTTAATTTCTGTCAAAAATACAATTGATGATTATAATGGACACGTTTATACTTAGAAAAAAAGAAAAAACATGCACTTAGCTTGACTATATTTGCATTTTGTTGTCCTTGTTTTGGACTACTGTCTGATTACGGCTGTGATGAGTTTTGTTTGAATATTTTAGAACAGGAATCGAACTCAAAATACCAGTTCCTTTGGCACATACCCAGTTCAGACCCGGTTAATGATTCTGTATCAATAGCATTGCAAGGTAACCAATTTTATTGTGCCATCAACACTATCTGTGTGAAGAAGTGTCTGTGTGTAGACAGACATTCTATCGAAAGTCTGTCTACACACAATTTCAGTAGTCTCATACAGTCTTGATTTCTGTACTGTGCATGAAGATTTGAAGTCAGTCTCATTCTTCTTAGTCTATATCCATATATTTCCCTCAAACTATCTTCATAGCTCATTCCTTTAAGCTCTGGGACTAGTCAGTTTATAAAGGTTTCAGATAGGGGACACAATCTGACATAGTCTTCTAGTTAGTATAACTTGTTCCTGGTCAAAATGTATAAACTCAGCCCAGGATCTTACCAATCCAGGTCACCAGCAAGAGTTGCAAATTGGAGAATATATTTACCAGTATGACCAGTTGTAAACTAGCACAGGCCTACCACCAGATCTGACCAGCAAGGATAGACCAGTGTAGGTGATTCCTGGAATCGCTTGAAACAGGGCAATGCTCTAAATAACAACACTATTTATTTATTTTTTATTACACACACACAATGGTTTGTGCCAAGTTAAACCAAAAGCTGGCAGTAATGTTGAGAGCAGGGCCTTGCTATATTATTTCTCTACTGAGGACTAAGTTTAATATGCTTGTCCTTGTACCAAGGTAGCTATGCTAACAATGGACAGGCTTCATTAATCACCTTTTTACTGCTGAAGCTATATGTTTCTTAAACTAATGCAACAGTTTAAAAACCAAAAGGCAAGATCTCCCAGCAATCCCAATGTGGAACAAAGGGCTTCATTAGGCAGATGAACACAGTACTTTATGATAATTTATATATTATTATATCCAGTGGTGCAATGGTTTCATAAATCTTATTTGAAAACTCTCTAACTGCATATGACAGGAGCAGAAGTGCTGGAGAGCAGAGAGACGCTGGAGAGCAGGGGGATCGGGCTGATTTGGCACAATCTTATTAATCATAAGCTGGACACCATTGAAGATATTCCAGATCAAGGAGGGTGCTTTATTTTCTTGGCTTGGTTTAAACTTTCCCTCACTATACTTGTTTACCTCAGCTAATCTTTCCCCAAGTACCTTCACAGCACTCTTTGCCATAACGTTCATACAATTGTTAAACCAAGTCCTTCACTCTTTTTAGCAAAATAACCTAGTAAGCTCTCTGGGCAGGATGTTTATATTATATTTTCCTACCTGTTAACTGATGAATTGAATCCCCACCCCACCCCCCACCCAACTGAAAGCATGGCATTTACAATTACCCGGTTAACCCAAGCACATTTTTTTAAACCTGTGATTTCCCCAGTTTTGTCATCTCCCTCAGGTTCTTAACAGCAGGCAGGCAGGCATTGTTCCTAGTCCTTTTATCACTGCCTGCCCTACTGTTACACTCATGTACAGCAGCTGACACCTTTCCGATAATGCCTTTACTAGAGCACATTGAAAACAGGAAAGAAACAAGTAGCTTTTGATATATTGTGTGAAACAGAAAAGTTGTTAAGTCGATTTACAGAAAAAAAATATCAAGGAAAGATTTTGAAAGTTTATTTTTGTTTTGTTGTAACAAAGTGGCCAAGTGGGAGCAGGTGCAGGAGTGATGCAGTGCTGTGAAAGAAGTAGACAGAGATAATTGTAATCCAGTTTGGAAATGTTTTATTTTGAAGATTTCAGGTCTGGCGACCAAACAAGAATTCCCTGGCAATACACACCAATGTGTACAGTACAGGATATATAACAAGAATAGACAGTCCCAAATAATAAACTATATGCTTCTTGTGGTGGGTGATACAAGTTTATATTTGTAACAGTGCAGTGTTGTCTGGTTTAGTGCTGGCCCTTGGCAACAGCTCCAGAACTGTGTTAGCTGTCTAGTAACGTACAAGACAAGACAATTACAAACAAACAAAACACAACACTCACTATTTCAGTTACTTACTAGTTAATTACTTTCACTGTCCTTCTTGGTTCTACTCATATTAAACCAAAGCGAATGAACAGATTACGATTCTCCGGCCCCTTTTATGCTGCCATAAATGACCCCTTGGTAAACGAGTGCAACCTCCTCTCCAATCTGCGGCTGCCACATAATTTCTCTTCCGGGTCAATGCGTTATTGCAACAGAGTCACGTCACCTTCCTGACAGTCCCCTCACAGGTTGGGAGGGTGTTTTTCTGTCACATTTGACCAGTAGAGATTATCTGACATGTCTGAACTTGTGTCATCATACTATATTTGGAACTGTAGGTTACCTATCACTATATTGAAAAACTAAAAAAGCAGGCATTAAAATGTTATGTGCATTATTCCATGCTTGATTCAAACCAATGGAGCACACAGGTATCACCAAAATGAGCAATCAAATTAAATGCATAACTTTAAGTATATACTAATGCTAGATTCTGGTTCTGAGAACAAAAAAAGACTTGATCATAAACTTGTGGAAATCATTATTTTTGCTATCTTTACTTGTGGCACTATGTTAGGAAAAAAGTCATAACAGCTCCAGCAAATGTATAGCTTTTTATAATATCGCTGGTATACTTAAATAAAATAATTAATCCACAAGTAAGTACAATAAGCACACAGTTAATGCAAAGTGTTACCCGGATTGGTGAGTTTCAATCCTGAAACATTTTTGCTGGAGAATGTTATAAAAGAATCAGCCTCAACAAATCAGTGTTGAAAAACGAAATGACTAGCTTTTCAATATAAACATCCCTGATGAGTTTGGATAATGGCTGAAAGAAATGTAATTCTAGATATTGAACTGCAATATACTGTCAGAGCTGGTGCCAGAACGATTTATTCATATTCCTGACCAACCTGCTTTGCATCCTTTGGGAATGCTTTACAGGAACATTAATCCCCACCAAAAGAAGATTAATAATTCATCTTCAAGGTGTCCAATAAATTTGCCATTTAACAAAACAGTTGTATTTCATGTCTTAATTTCTATTGCATTCAAATCTCTTTCATCTAAAAAAGAAAGCCCCCTACCGTTGGATTACATATGGGACTAATGCAGCAAAAACAGGTTTACACAGTTTGAATTCTGTGCTTTTCATTTATAAAAAGTAAATCCGATATAAGAATTCTTTGTTAAAGTACAACTATTACATTATTCAACTATGTTCTTACAATTTTGATAATGCTAAATGCCAGCAGAGCATGTGACAGATAAATGAAGGGATGCCAGCTGACCTGCAAATTGCAATTGATGTATGCATTTTAAGTAGTTAGCCATCTAACTAAAGTATAACAGACAACATTCTCTTTTGACGTATGTGCATATTTTTAATTGGGATATGGTGTGGGTTTTGTTTATTGTTCTACTCTTGGCTAAATGTCTTTATTTAATTGAAAGTCCTGAGGCACAACGTGTTGAATAATATTACAGTTTAGTACAGGAAGTGTTTTTCTTTTGTTTGTTTTTTTTTTTTTTTTTACTTCATGATTAATTGTGGAAGAAATACTGCTGAAAGATGTATTTTTGTACCCTGCAAAACGTTATACTAAAACTACTACACTAGTAAAACAGTGAATAGCTTTAAATATTAAATTGTAAGTATAAGGGTTAGACAAAAATATTGTATTATCACACACTTGCTTTGGACAGTAAATAGACTGATATTGTGATGCTCCTATTTTAAATATTATATGTCTAACCCCTACAGTATATGCCTAAAGTATTGTACATTCAAACCTGATACAAATTGTGCTCTTTTGGGCCAGACTTCAAATAAAAAATGTGGAAAGATCCCTTAATGACCTATATTAGTTTTGTATTTTTTTTTTTATTTCTCCATCATACAGAGTACTCCCAGTACAAAACATGTTGAAGTACAGTAAACATTAGGATTTACTTACAAAAAACACAGAGAGAATTGATAGATGATCCATCTTAGTCAGAAACAATCCCATATGACAGACTTTGATAGAGGGTTGCTAGTAGGTGCAACCATATTGAAGAGGGCCAAATTACTGAGGTTTCTCATGGAACATTTTCACACCTGATGAATATAAGGGCTACTCTGCAGAACTCCACCCCAACTTCCATAAAGAGGAAGCAATCATACAGAAAAGCCTACAGTTACAGACATGGACAGCTATTGACCTGCTGTAGGCTGCAGTCAGACAGCGCACAGATGTCACAATCAGCTATATTAGGACTAGTGTTTGTGGTTTTTTAATTTTTTTTTTTTTTCTTACATTTCACATATTGTGTTACTATTACTGTTGCCAGTGCATCCAGAAAGCAGCTAAGCAAATGATAAATGTAAATGTAGTCATATGGTCAATAATGCAGCCAAGTTACTCATGAATAAAAAATCAGAACTGAAGGGGATATGTTCTATAAACTCTTCACGAACTTGAAAATGTTTGGATCCGTTTGACTGGTCCTGACAATTGTATTGAGGAAACTTTGTAACACCCAGAAATAATTGTCTCTGCATAAAAGAAGAACAATGAACAATATTACCACTGTAGAACAACTGGAATGTCTGTCAGGCTTTTAAATCTCTGTATACTTAATGTTTAAAATAATAAGAATTATATTTGAAAAATAATAAGGTATTTGTCTACAGAAAGAAGAAAATAAACAAACATACCACCTTATGGTACTTTAATTGGTGGTAACACATATATATATATATATATATCTATATATAATATATTATATATATATATATATATATATATTCGGTGGCATTCACGTTGATTGACTAGAATGTGTTGTTAATTAACTGATAATGAGTACAACTGTCATAATAAATGAAACAGAACTCTCACTATTCATAAGATAGTGTCTGAATTCAGAGCACAGTGAATAAACAGTTTGGTTCTGTCTGCCAGACCTGCTTTGTCAGACGAGTGCCTGCAGTCGATGCTGGAAATGATTTATCATGGGGTGATTTACACCCATATAGAAATGGAGATGGCAAGGACTGTAATTAGAAAGAGGGGAAACGTATCTCCTCAGTAGCGCAGTCCGTCCTCAGAGCAAAGTGTTAGAGAGCAACAGCCAGATGTAAATACACATCTCCTCTGAGCTGGCACATTCAGCACCAAGCCTTGGTTTAATGAATTGTGTATTGTGCCAGAAACAGCCGTTTCCCTTGAAACAAAGAGCCTTGAAGGATCATGTCAAAAAAGAAAGGTTGAAAGAAACTTGTTGCAATCTCCTTTTATTGCATTTTCTCTGCTTTCCGTTCTCACTTAGATCTCCAGATCCACAGTTAATAGGTAGATTTGGAAATGTAAATTGATCAACCTTTAATGTCAGAGTGGTCCAGACATGTCAGGTCTCAAGATTTACCCTTGAAACTCAGGGTTTTTCACAATTTTGAAGGGCTCACTTCCCTGGAATGGATTCTTGTGTTTTTTATTGTCTACCCAGTTTCAGTCTTTAAAAGTGCAGACCATATGTGATTGGTCAGCATATACTTCTTAATATTTGTGAGACTACGAAACATGCTCAGGGTTGCCAACTATTTTTTACAAAAACCCACTCAAAACCCACCCAATCAGGAGCATAAGCTGTGATATCACAATCACCTCTGACATTCCCTATTGTAAATAACAACTGCGCTATCTGCAATTGTAACTTTTTTGTGTTTTGTGTGCTTAATTACCAGGGATCCTAGGAAATTGTTTGCTGCAGAATAACATGGAAAAACATGGATTTTCTTTGCTGTCAGAGAATTTTATTTTTATTTTTTCACTTGTAAAAGGCTTGTTTTTGGTTGTTTGAACCAAATCAATACACCTCTCATATATAATCACTGACACAGGCAATTTTGTAGTACTCAACAAGCTGTTTAATGATGCCGAAAACTATAGAAATCACACCTTAATAACAGGTCAGTGAGTTTGGCCACATCCATCCAAGTGACAAAGACTAACTCGAGATAAACTAATATGAATACTATTTTTTTGTTTTTTATTATTAGTACATAGACGTATTTGTAATGTGTACAGTAAAATGGTAGGCTTGTTTATTATTGACTGATGGCACTCTGGTGAGTTTTTGGAATTTTCTTCGAATTTGAAAGTGTACCAATTCATGCTTCCTGTAAAAACTGTTACAGTACTGTTTGCATATCTTATAATGTGACATGAGGGGCACTCAGTTTTAGCCGTTTATTTTAATTACGGAATAATGCGGATATGAATCATGTGAATCAGTCATTCCTTTTCTTTAATCAAGTAAAACCCTTGAGAACAAATTCTCATGTGCCTTTTAGAAAGAGCTACATTTGTAGCCCAACGTAATAATGAAATGTAGGTCATATGACAGATATTGATGCATGTTATTGTTACAATGTTTAGCAACAGTGATGTAAACACTAAGGGTTGTCTATCATATAGCTTAGTATTTTGCTTAGAAATATTGTAAATATTTTAAAACTATTCAAAATATCAAAATTTAATATCCGCACAAATGCCCAAAAAATAGGAACCCGCCCAAAGCCATTTTTTCACACACAATACAAACAATACAAGCCCAATTGGGTGTGAACCTGCCCAATCTGGCAACACTGAACACACTTTGTACCGTGGGAAATCAATAACAACCATCCAAGGTTGTTATTATTATTTAATTTGTTAAGGGGGGTGTTCACTATGAAGAGGTGTACATTAGCCAATAGCTCCTACGCAAACTCATTTGGCAACCCCTTTCTAAGTTTCTGTACACAAATCACTCAGAGAGGCGCTTGAGAGTGGAAAATGGAGCCACCTAAGAGATAGAAGATGTATTCAAATTTTTTACTACAGTGGACAACTCAGTTTGACTGCATTGTGGCGTTGAAACTAGAGGAACAATATGCTTTCTGCACTGTTTGCAGACAAGATGTCAAAATGGTGGTGTCAGTGGTGTACGATCTGTCAATGCACTTCAGAACAAAATTACACAGTGCCAATATTAAGCAGAAGCAGACGAATACATCGATAACATCGAATTTTCAGAAACCAACACCAATAACCGAAGAGGTCACAAAAGCAGAAATGCTGTTTTGTCACGGAGCATAACCTCATGAGTGTAACAAAGCATGCATAACGTTTCAGCAGATTGTTTGTAAAAAGCAGTAAGAGAACAAGAAGTGTTTCATTAAATGTTTCATTTAAAGTAAAAATATTTCTTTTTTTAATCTGGTGTCTGTTTTATTAATATTAAATAAATAACAGCTTAATATATTTGAGCTGTTGACCTCCAATTCTTATGTGTAAGTCTAGGTTTACAGTTTTTCATCTGTCCCAAGGTTTTTCAGTAGTGTTGAGAAACCCATAGGGGTTGATATGTCTGCTACGCTGTCATTATAATGGACCCTGTCCTCATAATAAAGCTCTTTGATATCAGTCTGCCTCTGATATAAGGTTCCATGTTTTGGCTTTAATCCATAATGTAGCTTGGCTTTCAACACTACATGAAAAAAAATACTGCATTGCTGACAAGGACAGAAGGTAGAGTAGTTTTTCTTCTGCTGAAAAATATGATTTACACACACAAGCAGCTTATAATCAGGGGACAGAACAGCTCAGAGGATTGGTAATGGGATATGAAACCTTCCATCTCAAGGTTGTTGGTTTGGTGCCAGCCAAGGTTGGTACTGTGGGCTAAAGTTAATCTGGTTGTTATCAAGGCCTCCAGTATGAAAAATGACTTCCGATGTCTCAGACCAGTTCCTAGTCAAAATCTCAAAACAAACCGGATAGACATTTGGGAATATTCTTAAGCAGTTTGCTACATTTTTTTTTTTTTTTTTTTAAATGTATTCGTCACCAATTTTTTACTCCGGTTTTTCTCCCCAGTTTGGTTTGCCCAAATATTATCTGTATCCTCGGCTTACTGCTCGCAATATGACCTAATTGTGGGGAAAAGTACGTCCCTCAGCCTGAATTAGCTCAGCCCCAACTCTCATTTCGCCAGTCGGTTTCCTGAAACCCTCCGGAAGCTATCCTGGAGTGAAGATAGCAGGGAAAGGAAGTGGGAGAAGAAGACAGGGGGTAGAGATATGAGGGAGAGGGTGTCTGTCTGTCTGTGTCTTTTTCTGGGCCGTGATCTCTGAGCTGTTCTTTTTCGTTCGTCTGTCTGTCTGAACACCGTCTCTCCTTTTATTCTTAAATCTCCCCCTGTTAAACTGCATTAGATGCATCTGTACTAATTTCTGTTAATTTTCTCCTTAATAGGTTCATAACGGTACAATAAGAAGATGCAGGTGGAGGCAAGTGAAACCGTTTAACACTAGATAACAAAAAGTGGAAGCTATCAAAAGTGTCTTCAAACTAAAATATCAAAATAACAAAAAAAAAAAAAAAAAAACACCGTGCACACAAAAGCTAATAAGCAAGTTAGTCACAAGGGTGACAAGTACAGTGGGTACACCTTAGTATGACCAGTAACCTGTTCCCCTGTGAAACTCTTCTACAGTGGATGTAATAAATACATAATTTGGTCTATGTGGTATGTCTTACTGATGTATTACATCCACTGCAGGCAGAGGTTGATACTACTAAAAAGTCTTAAAAAGTCACTAAAATGTGATGACAGAAACAGAACATGATAAAAGTGAATCTAAACAAGAAAAAATAATGCATTGGTTAAGATTATTAATATTTTATATACCTAAACCAACTTGCTCTTTATAAAATCCTCCTCAGTTGTGCACACTCCTTTATAAATATTTCTACCCAAATCTGCCCTTTAGAACATGATTAGACCACAAAACTTGAAAAGTGTCCTGGTGTGTAAACAGAATACATAATACACTGTTTCTGAAAGTGTGCAATGCATCTTGACATTATAATTACAGGAACATGCTGAACTAATTAAATCTCATGGTCTCATCAACTGAATCCAATTTCAGGAAATGCTTAATAAAACAAATAAATCAATGCTCTATCTCTATCCAGCTCTAAACAATTTCTTTAATGATTAACTGTACAGGAATGCAAGACAAACATGGCAAGCTTGGCCATACTATAGGTTCTGCAACACTGTATGGTTTGCGTAAAATCACAGAACAAATGTAATATATTGCTAATTGTCTTTAAAACATTTGTCATAACAATTCATGTTTTTTTTTTTTTGTTAGTGATTGGGTAACTGGGAATTGCAGCCTTAGCCAACCCAAGCAAGATTACCATGACAAATCTTCAAAAATGGCTCATGTGAAATTAATTCCACCCCTTCTCTTGGATCAGTGCTTTAATTTATAAACCAGAACCACTAACCCCACCTAATCCTTCTAACTGAGCTCAAGAATACAGATTCATGGAATCAGCTGGATTAGAAATTATTTCTCCAGAGAATGGGAATATGTCTTAGCAAAGGGTCTATGCATTTTGCTTGGGGTTCATTCTCCATATCCAACCAATACTTGGCCTCTTTTTGAGACTGTCCCCCAAGGTGCACACTCAGTGGCAATGGTGAATCATTGTGTAGTAGTTTCATGATGTGAACTGGACTTCAATGACGTTGATCCTACTCCCCTTCCCCAACTAATTTTACTCAGTTGACTAGATTTGTAATCTGCCTATTTAGTTGCAATAAACCACTGACACCTTAAATTAAAACAACTAAATAAAGATAAAACCAACATTATTTCTGAATGTTGTATCATTCACACTACTGAGCAACCACTGTAATTGCAAAAAAGTTTCAGCTTGTTAAAAGATAAGAGTTAAACAGTAGCATACAAATTGATTTTGTTTTAAAAGTGTTTGTGAAAGTCAATAAAAAAAATGATGTATAATTGCTTCATTCTAAATTGCATTGGTTTCACATAGTTTGGATCTTTCTGCTTCAGGATTGATGGAAAGAAATTCAATTACAGATACAGCTGTCTTGTTTTCAGCAGTGTGGAAATTGAAAGCTACCAGGAGTGAAGATGTATGCAAAATTTTCCCAGTGCTTGTTGGATTCAGGAGTGTGTCACTGATCACCAGCACTCGATTTACATAGTGTTCCAGACTGCTGTAGGCCTGTCTGCCATACGCGCAGGGGGAAAGCAGATGTTGAACTGTGCCATACGCCCAGGGGGAAACCAGATGTTGAACTGTCTGTCATACGCCCAGGGGGATACCAGATGTTGAACTGTGCCATACACCCAAGCGGATACCAGATGTTGAACTGTGCCATACACCCAGGGGGATACCAGATGTTGAACTGTGCCATACACCCAGGGGGATACCAGATGTTGAACTGTCTGTCACATGCCCAAGGGGAAAGCAGATGTTGAACTGTGCCATACACCCAGGGGGATACCAGATGTTGAACTGTGCCATACACCCAAGCGGATACCAGATGTTGAACTGTCTGTCACATGCCCAAGGGGAAAGCAGATGTTGAACTGTGCCATACACCCAGGCGGATGTCACATGTTGAACCGTCTGCCATACAGCCAGATGTTGAATATCCTAAGCTTTGGGGTCAGATCTAGAGACAACAAATGCCTTCCCCATATTCTTAAACAGGGACAGCAGACTGACATAGCCCATGGGAGTGGATTTTAGTCAGGAGAACTGGTAATGCACAGAGATGT
The DNA here is from genome assembly GCF_017654505.1 of Polyodon spathula. Taxonomy (NCBI): domain Eukaryota; kingdom Metazoa; phylum Chordata; class Actinopteri; order Acipenseriformes; family Polyodontidae; genus Polyodon; species Polyodon spathula. Next base: position 5,562,483 of record NC_054538.1, on the reverse strand, counting down.
GTCTGACATACGCATTTCTATGCACACTGTTCATGTATAAGAACAACAACCTCATTCAACGATAATGAATTGGAGATTCATCAAACATCAACTGCACATACATAGATTTATAAAATTATAAATCAGATCAATAGCTATTTCCATTGTTAACCTATATTATATCTAAAAACACCTTGGACCTTATTTTCCCCTGCCAATGTTTAATGGTGATTAAGAACTTTTCTATGCCATTTTATTATTTCACAAGCTTCTATGGTTGTCTGTCATCTTGTGCATTCAATTTACCGTCATAGCTTTGATGTGGAGTGAGGCAGAGGTAGTCTGAAACATGATGCCAGCGGTGTCACGCTAACAATAAGAGTGTCTTGAGCACATTTAAACATAAGTCATGGTTTCTCAACAAAGCTACACTTTAACATTGATTACATTAATATGAATGGTCCCTAGTTTTACTGAAGTATGTATTTAACAGAATTGGCAAATACAGTGAAAAAGAAGAATTTGTCGAAACCAGTGCCTACCAGTTTAGAAGTTTCTTTAGTTTTGATTGAAGGACTTTTTGTCCTTTCATAATACAACACAGGAACACAAGAGTGTTGACATTCCATTTTTCTTTGTAATTTTCCTTTGATCTGTTATTCTTTGTTATAGCTTCTCTTTATCAACAAGCGCACTTGTAGCCTTCTGTTAAAATTGTTATTGTACTATATTTACACTATGAAAGTATCTTTACATAAAAAAGAATCCCTAAAATGGAACATTATGTAATCTAATAAGCACCTAATATTTTCCATGCAGATCAGCTGTGCAAACCTCATGACCCCAATGCAATTATCATCCAACCTTAGCACTGAATGCCATCAAAACTATACAGAAAGCACTGCAATGAGGCCTTTATCATATCTGTAATGGAGTATGAACCTCATGCAAATGCCTTTTTTTCAAAGATGCATGGTGCTTTTCCCTGAAATCATCTTTACATGTTTGATTGAAAGCGTAAAGCTAGCATGAATGCTGGGTAGGCATGTCACTGTTTGATTATATATATCTGGCTCTGCTTGTAGGGTTACCAATATGCCAACAGATCCAACACGCAGTTTACCTTTTTTTGTAAATCAATCATCACAAAATTCAACTAACAGTCAGAGTAGGGTGCCCAGTATTCCTTATATTCTTTTATTATTATAATTATCAAGTTTTCAAAGAGTTTTGGGTAACACAATTCTAGAACTTGAAGCTACTGCACTAACAAGTAACTATGATGTGATAGGTGTTACAGAAACTTGGTTGTCAGAGAGTGATGGGGACATATATAATATTTGTGGGTATACACTGCATAGGAAAGACAGGCAGGACAGAAGAGGAGGAGGGGTAGCGCTATACATAAGAAACAGTCTTGAAGCCCAGGGGTTAAACCTGGACAAAGAAAATAAAGCCAAATCAATATGGGTCAGAATAACGGACAAAAATTCAAAGGGCATAATAATAGGAGCATGCTATAGACTGCCAGATTCAGACAGTGAGCAAAATAATCTGTTATACAATGACATTAGAAATGCGTGTAGCAAAGGAGAAGCCATATTAATGGGGGATTTCAACTTCCCCCATATAAAATGGGAAAACCTGGTGGGTAGCACGAAGGATGAAATTGAAATGGTGGAAATGACAAATGACTGCTTCCTAACACAATTTGTCAAGGCACCGATTAGAGGGGAGGCATGCCTTGATTTAGTCTTTTCAAATAACGAAGACAGAATAACTAAAACAGAGGTCAGAGAACCACTGGCAAACTCAGACCACAACATGGTCTCATTTGAAGTGTTTTTTAAAACCCCAAAAGTAATGACTAAAGCTAAGGTTTACAATTTTAGAAAAGCAAACTATGAAGGTATGAAACAGAGACTAACAGAAGTAGATTGGAGTAAAATAGAGAAAACACCCACAGAAAAAGGATGGTTGTTCTTCAAAATTGTAGTACTAGAGGCGCAAAACAATTACATCCCTAAAGTAGACAAATCTAAATGTAAAACTAAATTGCCAAAATGGTTTAATAGATCAATTAAAAAAAAAAAAAAAAATCAGCGAAAAAAGGCACTTTACAGAGCATTAAAAAAGGACCAAAAAGAAAGTACGCAGAAAGAGAACACGGAACTGCAAACGCAAGTCAAAAAGGAAGTTAGAAAGGCCAAGAGAAAAATAGAAATGAACTTTGCTAAGGGGACTAAAACCAATTCCAAAATGTTTTTCCAATATTACAACAGCAAGAGAACATTCAAAGAGGAGTTTAGATGTCTAAGAGATACAAATGGCAAAATTGTAGATGAAGAAAAAAAATAGCAAATATATTAAATGATTACTTTTCACAAGTTTTTACAAAGGAAGATACTGACAACATGCCCCACATGTCATCCAGTTCCTATCCAGTTTTAAATAACTTTAGCATAACTGAGGCAGAAGTGTTAAAGGGACTAGGAGCTCTTAAAATAAACAAATCCCCTGGGCCGGATGAGATCCTCCCAGTAGTACTCAAAGAAATGAAAGAAGTAATTTACAAACCGCTAACCAAGATCATGCAGCAGTCTCTTGACACAGGGGTGGTACCGACAGACTGGAAAATTGCAAACGTAATACCGATCCACAAAAAGGGAAACAAAACTGAACCAGGTAACTACAGACCAGTAAGCCTGACTTCTATTATATGCAAACTTATGGAAACTATAATAAGATCCAAAATGGAAAATTACCTATATGGTAGCAGGGTACTGGGAGACAGTCAACATGGTTTTAGGAAAGGGAGATCGTGCCTAACTAACTTGCTTGATTTTTTTGAGGATGCAACATTGATAATGGATAATTGCAAAGCATATGACATGGTTTATTTAGATTTCCAGAAAGCTTTTGACAAAGTCCCGCACAAAAGATTAATTCTCAAACTGAACGCAGTTGGAATTCAAGGAAATGCATGTACATGGATTAGGGAGTGGTTAACATGTAGAAAACAGAAAGTACTGATTAGAGGAAAAACCTCAGAATGGAGTGTGGTAACCAGCGGTGTACCACAGGGATCAGTATTAGGTCCTCTGCTATTCCTAATCTACATTAATGATTTAGATTCTGGTATAGTAAGCAAACTTGTTACATTTGCAGACGACACAAAAATAGGAGGAGTGGCAAACACTGTTGTAGCAGCAAAGGCCATTCAAAATGATCTAGACAAGATTCAGAACTGGGCAGACACATGGCAAATGACATTTAATAGAGAAAAGTGTAAGGTACTGCACGCAGGAAATAAAAATGTACATTATAAATATCATATGGGAGATACTGAAATTGGAGAAGGAATCTATGAAAAAGACCTAGGAGTTTTTGTTGACTCAGAAATGTCTTCATCTAGACAATGTGGGGAAGCTATAAAAAAGGCTAACAAGATGCTCGGATACATTGTGAAAAGTGTTGAATTTAAATCAAGGGAAGTAATGTTAAAACTGTACAATGCACTAGTAAGACCTCATTGTTCAGTTCTGGTCACCTCGCTATAAAAAAGATATTGCTGCTCTAGAAAGAGTGCAAAGAAGAGCGACCAGAATTACTCCGGGCTTAAAAGGCATGTCATATGCAGACAGGTTAAAAGAATTGAATCTGTTCAGTCTTGAACAAAGAAGACTACGTGGCGACCTAATTCAAGCATTCAAAATTCTGAAAGGTATTGACAGTGTCGACCCAAGGGACTTTTTCAGCCTGAAAAAAGAAACAAGGACCAGGGGTCACAAATGGAGATTAGATAAAGGGGCATTCAGAACAGAAAATAGGAGGAACTTTTTTACACAGAGAATTGTGAGGGTCTGGAATCAACTCCCCAGTAATGTTGTTGAAGCTGACACCCTGGGATCCTTCAAGAAGCTGCTTGATGAGATTTTGGGATCAATAAGCTAATAACAACCAAACGATCAAGATGGGCCAAATGGCCTCCTCTCGCTTGTAAACTTTCTTATGTTCTTCTGTTCTTATATAAGCAGTCATACATCACTTATCTGAGGCGACCTTTGGATCCATGGAACTTAAGCCCAGCCAGGCTGTGGATGAAATTGAAAATGAAAAGCAGCACAGGCCACTGATAATCCTATGGATCAGATGACTGCAAGTGGACCACAGCAACCATAGAAAACACTCTATTGACTGAACCATTGTAAAACATGCAGAGGGGTGGTTGAACTGTGCCATTCAATATCAATCCCTCCATGTTATGTTGTTGTAAGGTTATATTGGGGTTAGTGAGTAGCAGTCAAGGCAGAGATCCATACTTCACACTCTATTGTTTTGGCTACAGTACCTCAAACACGTTTACTTGTGTGAATAAGTAGCTTGACTTAGCAGTATCATTCAGAGATGGATAGAGTTGAGTTTGTTTCTTTGTTTTTTGTAACACATTTATAATTTACAAAATGTTCTGCCCCTGGGTAAAAACATTTCATGAATAAATTCCAATATAAACCCTGTTTGCTTTAATTACAATACAGACCCTATTAAAATGTAATCATTATGTACAGAGATACTTTGTTTTTTGGGGATCGTTTGCCCACATCTTCTGAAAGGCGCAAAAACTATTTTAAAACCAAGCAATGCACATCTTAGTAGAAAGGTGGAGTGGTCGTCTGCTTCTTTCGTGTTATTTGACTTCAGTCTTTTCTTTGCTGGTCCAGTTTCAGTTTTGCATTCTCCAGCTGAAAGGTTTTCATTTATTTCTGTCAGACTTTGACCAGTGAGTTTTTCACAGATACTGCATTTGAACTCCATTTCTCTTGGATGTTGTAAAGAATGTCAATGTGAAGCATGGTAGAGTGAAAAAAACATCTTCATCCTTCAAAAGCTTTGCCAGCCCATATGACTGGTGAACTGATCCATCATCCCAGTTGTCCTCGCTCTGGATTTTCTCGAGGCATTCTAGTAGAGCATTTTGATTTCCATACACCATGTTTACTATTCTGCTTTTAAAGTTCCACTGAGCTGAACCAGAACTTGAACTGCTACACAGTTCATCAAAAAACAGCTGATCATTTTGGAGATGTTGCGAAAAATGTGGAAAATGCTGAAACCCATGAAATCTCTTCACTACAGAGGTCCCGGTTATATGTCGAAGCACATTCACCATCTTGCATCTGAAACTTGTTATTTTTGTACACAGTAAGCATGCAATCCAGACATTCATTCTGAATGGTCTTTGATGTATACTTAGACACCGTTGCATTTACAATGTGTTCAGCTAATCGACTTGTGTGGCTATATTAATGCCTCCCATCATTTTTAGTTTAACACATTTCCCCATATGTGCAGCACAGCAGTGGTGTTTCTTAGCCCTCTCTGACAGGTGTTTTAAATCTTTGATTCTATTTTAGGTCCATGCTGCATGCACTCCAAATAAAAATGCATGGGAAATAGAACAAAGTTTGTTTCTCTTCAGTGACAGTAAGCCAGTCCTTCCTGTCAAGCCTTGAAGTACAGAAGCTTTGGTTTTGTTTTAAATCACTTCGCTTGATTTTAAGGCCAGGCAGTTGATGAGGCCCCAGCCTTTTAACCTCCAACTTCTCTTCAACCGACATAGAAGAAAATTACTTCTTGAGCAGATTGTCAATGTGTTAATAAAACAAGGTAAGGAACAGACAAACACATGAAAGTAAATTACGTGCTAGAAAGTTCAATTCCACTAGAAACAGCCACACTTATTTATCTTGATACATTCTATTCTGCAGGTCTGTTTTGCTCTTGAGAAACGGAGGCATGATTCAAAGGAATACAGAATACATATAATTATTGGAGCACTGAAAATGGATAATTGTCTTCTTTTGCCTGTATTAAATTTCAATATTTCAAATCTTGCCAAATTTACAAATAAACTTTGGAAATAGCAATGCCATTAAATGCTGGCAAACATCTTTTGGGCCTTGGCTCAGACAACCAGGATACAGGATTTCCGGACCAACTCACTGACTGCTGCTGTAAACAAAAAACAAAACAATTGGCCATTTACATTAAGGTAATCTCCGTTCTATCTTAAAATAGAGACAATCATGTAAAACAAAACAAAAATAGTTTATTTTGACAAAATATTGAAATGACGACCTTCAAATGGGTCATTGTCCTTTTTGTTTCTGATCTCTTATGATGGTTACCAAGATGATTCTTTGAAAGTTTAAGAGGCTGTAGGGTCCCATTAGGTGTTTTGTTTGGGGGTGGCTTATTGTATACTCTATATAAGTTTACATTGTAGTAAAGCAACACAAATAGACATTTGTTGTTAACTCCAAAGAAAATCGTTTTCATGCTACGGTGTTATACTGCAAGGTCATTCCTTCTTAATTGTATGTTGAATTATTTATTTCTCCAAATTAATTTTACTCTGGTAGCAAAATATAACAGTTGTATGCAGTACTAGCAATCTATTAACCCTATTTTCCTGGTCGATTAACCCTATTATCTTCTGTTGTAGATTAGCACATGCTGCATCAATGTGAAAGCTTGTTAATGTGCAAGGACATTCACCTACCCTATCATACAGTTTCACCTTGTCTATCTTTCTGGCTGCGATAGGAATTTGAGCTTCAAGAACATCTATCCCCTAATTGCCCTTTCTGAAGAGCTGAAATATCACATTGTCAAGCTATACTGTCTTTTGGCAGCTGGCAAAGACACCATGCAGATTTGGCTCCACACACACAAACACTAAATGTAGCAGTCCTCAATTTCAAGAATATATTTAAAACCTTGACTGCGCCATCTAGGGTTTAAAGAGGAACAGATCCTCCAATATGAATTCAAAGAGGTATGTAATATAAAACACAAGGTTCTGATACAAGCCCCTTCAAAACTAAATGAAAGTTAGAGACAAAGTTAATTATGCTCATCTGAGCAGGATAGTTATTTTAACAGCAAAAAAATAAATTAAATAAAAAAAGACACCACCTGATGGCTAAAAGGAGCATAAACAAAATTGAGTCTTCTGTAGTAGTTTCTTTAGCACTAGAAAATAAAAAGCAAAACGCAAGCAGAGGCAGATCAAGCACTAACACAAACCGAGGACAAAGTTTATCAGGTGAACTCACCTCTGATCACCCTACTTACCAGCCCAGGACCAGACAGATCACCCAGTGAAATAAATAGCATTTGCAATACTAAACAAAAGTGTCAAATGTGCTTACCCAATATATTTAAATGCATAAACATATAGAAAACCATGCACAAAAGATGAAACAGAGTAGTGAAACAATATTCAAATTATAAATTAAATTATCAACCCATATGCATGGCTGGAGCTGGAATGAGTCCAGGGGAGCAGAGTGAGACAAGAAAGCAGTGCCTGGCTGATATCCTAGAATAACAAGCACACAATTTCAGTGCAACCAATTCTCTAAAAACAGTTAAATCAGCTATTTGACCATCCTGTACACAAAATACTCAGGAACTCTCTCTACAAAAATACCAATGCAATAATAAATCTTTTAAAACAAATAAAATAGCACCGACCACAAGAAAGAGGATTAAGCTTACCTTGTAACAAGTGGGGAAAACTTGCTAAACCCTAGAACCCAGGACACACAGCAAACAAAGGAATAAACTATTTTCCTGTATTTCTGGGTTAAATTTTATATACAAGATACTTAAGCCTTGATTGCTGTTAATTATGGCCATCACCTGTACCTTGTTATCTCCACCTGTTTCACTAAGGCTGTTTCATCAACCACAGCTTTGTATCCTGCTGTTTAGCAGATTATATTAATGCCTCCCTGTCACTGCAGCATTAAAGAGAACTGGGTCATGCAAAGTGGTGGGATCAAAATGGTATGAACCAATACAGACTGATAATCCATTTCTATACCTCACCAGTTCCCTTGTGCTATCATATCAGGGCCACTCAACATCCATAGTTTTCATTCCACATAATTCTGTATTTGGCTTTCAGTTCTTCTAGGATTTCTATAACACAACACGATGGTATTATAATGTTATCTCAATGTAAGGAAAGAAGCCAGTGGATTACGATTGTCATGGTCCTGGTTTGTGTTTGTGCATGTTTAGATTTTGCCTTGTTCATTTAAAGTGACAAATCTGAGCCATGTTGCTGCTGTGCTCAGGTTTAGATTAAGGTTTTTGCTTGCCTGACCTGCATGTATTTATTCAGCAAATACAAATTCGGAAATGTTTTGGCCCAAGCTAATGCTTGCCATGGCATGCAATATTTGCACTAAAAGAGTTACTGTTTTTTTTTTTTTTTTTTTTTTTCAGTATTATTTCTTTCACTATCAGTGTTTGCCTTTCCTCACTCTGTGCGTCTGAATAACACCTATAAAAAATGCAACTCCACACAAAGCAAACACTTGTACCATTTAGACAGATTATGATAAATCAACTCTCAAAACCCACCTGTTCTCTTTTGCTTTCCATGCTTCTTAGGCCTGATATCTGTTATTAGCTGCTGCATTTTCCACTATATTTATTGTACTATTTCATGTACTATGCATTTTCCACTATATTTACTGTACTATTTCATGTACTATTTCACTATCATGTATTATGTACTTTCCAGTATATTTAAAGTATTGTGCATTTTTTTTTTTTTTTTTTTTTTTACTGTATATCATGTATTATGCAATTCTCTGTATTTGAAGTATTATGGATTTTCTTGTATTTACTGCATCTTGTAAATGCTTTGCGATGGTGTTCCACTATGAAAGGCGCTATATAAAATAAAGATTTGATTGATTTATGGTAATCTCTGAGATTCAACTACATTCCAAATTCAATATCTTCCTTTAAAATAAAAAGGTGTAGACACTCTTTGAAAAGTCACTCTCTCAGATGAAAGGATTAATTAAATAAAAGGCTGTGAGACAAAGAGATTCCTGACTTTTTAAAATCGCTTTATAGCTGAGCTGCTACAACTGTTTAGAGTGTCAATTGTATTGCTTAGAGGCTGGTTTTGAAATATAAATCAATTTGGCCATGCCCTGCTGAAAATTACAGAAACTGCTGGTGAGTGGGAGGCAGATGTGCAACAACAATTTGATGAAATTAGTAATGTAGCCCACAAGCAATTCACTTCACAGTGGAGAGACTTCAACCAACATTCTGTCTCTTGAATCACTGTGACCAATTGAAAATCTATCAGCTCTGACCAGGATAGAGCAGCGCTGGTCATTGCTGGAATTTCAAACAGGGTCGTGCCCTCATTGAAAAATATAGCCTAATTTTATTCTGAAAGAAATTAAACAATGACTCGCCATCTGAAAGTTTTAGCAGTGCTCAGTTTACCATCTTCAAGAAGAATGGGGCATATTCACATGGACACATATCAATTCTTGATGGATGGCATCTCCAGTTGGATTAGGAATGATTTCTTCATGACAGCAGTGCAGTGTAATTGAAGGAAACTTTATAACCACCCTGTATTGATGTTGCTTTCATGAAAGTAGTAACTATCTTTGAGGGGGACATCATAAAGGCAGCATATTTAGATTCAAAGTGGACCTGAAAATGCCAGAAAGAGGATCAGTCTGTGAGCATCGTAATCTAATTCAGCGAATAACAAACTGGATGCTGTTCACTGCAATTAAGCCATTGACTCTCAAAGGGTCTCAGTATAAGAGCTGCTCAGGACACTTAAACCAGTGTCAATTAAAACAATGTCCAAACAGAGTTAATAGGACTGACACCTGAGCGCTTCAAACAATGCATTCAAATGTTCCCCAGTTTCTGATACCTGACTAATAGTTAATACTGTATCACTGTGTGTACTAAATCATTTTGGTACTAAAAATAAATATAGTAACAGTATCAAGGGGGATTACTTAGGCCTACTTTGTATTATTATAATTATTAACATAATTAACATATCCTACTTTTCTATTAGCTGTGTTGTTGCTACTATTTCATGTGTTATGCTATTAACATGTATGTATTATCCATTTTTCACTTTTTTTTTTTTTTACTGTATATCATGTATTAAGCATTTCTCTGTATTTAAAATATAATGGATTTTCTTGTTGTTACTGCATCTTGTAAAGTGCTTTGTGATGGTGGTCCACAATGAAAGGTGCTATATAAAATAAAGAGATTGATTGATTGATTGATTGTACTCTGTCCTTCGGATAAGACATAAAATAGAGCTCCTATTGTGACTCTGCAGCAGGTGTTGATGCATAGTTCATCCCCTAGTCCATGCAAGTCACTTTGGTTATGTCTCTTCTAAATGACTAATTAATCATCATCATCATCATCATCATCATCGTCATCATCTTCCTTTTTGAAGTTGCACATTTGCTTAATAAACAGAGGGTTGCACTAGTTTTGAAATTGTCTTTTTCCAACTACTAACTGTACTGTTTATGTCAAACTCAGAAAGTTGCAAATGCAGAAACTAAACAATAAAGGATAATTGGCTCAAGGCTCTTACCTTGCTGATAGAATCAAATACTCTACCAGATGACAATGCCCTGTAATCAGGGTTCCATTGCTTAAATAAGCAGGTGCTAGACGATATATGTTTAAATGTGTAAAACTTAAGTCCAGTCATCAATGTTTTCTGAAGCTGAAAATATTTCAATAACGTCCTTCACTGCAAAATATATATTCCATTTGAATTCTGCCTTTGTCATGTTAAAGTTCTCTTTTGTCATATGACAAGGTCTGCAGAGGCAACTGAAAAGGTAGATCACACTCACTGGGGAGACCAGGGTATAGCAACTGTGAGCAGATTACAGATGTTCTTGTTGTGATCATCAGAGAATCAATACTTGCGAGCTTTCCCGCCAACTAATTATAGCCTTGCAAATATACTGCAGTCGAGTATGCACACATTGGATGTATTGGCAACATTCCTGGACACAGTGACATTTTCAGTGTTCATGTATCAAAAACCAGGGGACTGAATAATAGCAAACATTGTGCAAGGCCTGCGATACACAAGAGAGAAATGGGTGTACGTGGGTTTACTACAGCACAGTCACCTCATACATCTCAGTGCCAATGCCATCAGAGGTGACAGTAAAGGACAGTCATATAAACACGATGATAGATGATCAACTTTCAACTCATCCATTATGACATCCATGCTGTTTTAGAAACTTAACCCATTAACTCAGGTTGCAGAGTATATATATAACCACCAACTGCCGAATGACAAGTATATCCTATTCTTTGTGTGTATTTTATATGTCAATTTTGACTGCAGTTCTAGGGTTCCCTTTCAATTCGAATGACAACCATTACCGAATGGGAAAGAGCCTCTCTGATCGTCAATCTCTGAGCAAATATACCCTCAGGGCCCTGCTGTGAGGGGGAAGTCCAGCCCACCTCTTGCTGAATAGGGACGTCCTCACAGTAACCCATCGCCATTTTCTCTCTCATATCTCTGAGACAGGTCGTGAATTGCTTTGGCGTTTGCGTCCGAATTTGGCTGGTTTATTTGGTGCTCCAAATAAATTCTAAACTACGGTATCATGCTTTCGAGTGTTAGTAACACTGCTCTCGCTATAGTCCCCCATCAGTTTTCTGGCTAGAGCTTGTTTCGACCCCTCTTCACGGATTAGCAACCGGCCATTACTCTCACTACACAAGGCTTTGTGTAGCTGATACACCATGTGAGAGCTGTTGTGGTGCTGTATGGGACCTCGCGGGCTCACGGCGTCATCCTCTGTGCCGATTTAATCGGTCAGCAAACAGAAAAAAAAAAAAAAAAAAAAAAAAACAGCTCGGGCCTAGCGCCCCTCTCAAGCCTCGGGCTATCCTAGCGCAGCTGCGCTTGCCCTCGACGACCACGCAGATTGAATTGGCTGCTTACCTCGGCACGGACTGCGGTTTCCCGTCGTCTTGTGAGGCTGAGAGAAACAGCGCCCACCCAGAACCGGTTGACCCAGAGTCGGCATGAACATCTTCGGCGCCGCCTACAGCTCGGCTCTGACCGTGGAACAGATCTACCCGGCACCGACAGCACATTCTCTCGACGCCAATCCCGATTGATTCAGCACCGAGGAGTAGCTTTGAGGCCGTCTACAACCCGGCACTGACCGCACTACATGTCGGCATGGACCTCGGCACCAATCGACTCGGCTCCACCCACTCGGCACCGACCGCACGCATCTCGATGCCGACCTCGGCACTGACAGCGATTGCTTCAACGCCGATCCCAACAACAACTGCAAGCATGTTGGTGCAGTCAACTGGATCAGCGGGCTTTCCACCAGTGTGACCGGTGCTCAGCCAAGCTGCCCAGGCAGGATGAACACAGATCCTGTGCCAGGTGCCTCGGGCCAGAACATGTGGCCAAGGACATGCAGACTGCTCTCCCTGTAGGAAGTTCTCAAGGAGAACAAAGAGACGGAGAGCAGCCCTATCAACAGCAGAATCTCTCTCCTCAAGCCAGGGGAGCATGAGGTCTTCCTTGACCCCCCCTGCTACAGTGACCATGGAACTCTCCTGCACAACCGGGTCACCCTCCCCTTTCCCACCACCGGTACAGAGGCGCAGGAACCTCTCAGGGGAGGCGAGATGGTCACCTCCGAGGCGGTACCACTCAAGGGGACGCTCAACAGGGGACAGTCAGTCGCCGCGCAGGTACCGCTCCCCTTCCCCAGGGATTAGGAGGTCGCCACGCAGGCGCCACTCCCATTCACCACCGCAGGCCAGGGGTAACAGTTTCTCCGGCTGGAGATCGAGGCCGAGGCCTAAGAAAGACCCACTCCCTCCCAAGCCCAAGGGAGACTGCCCCAGACCACTGCCTGGGTGAATACGTTCAAGATACACCCGGTCGGAGATCGGTACTGGCTGGTCAGTGGAAGGGAGATTGTCAGCAAGCACACATAAATGCGCTAGAGCTGCAAGCAGTGAGTTTGGCGTTATTACATTTTTGCAAGCAATTAGCGCACAAACATGTGCTGGTCCGGACGGACAACACCACAGTGGTAGCCTACATAAATCACCAAGGCCATCTGTGCTCACCGGGCCTTCACAACGCAACGCACAGACTCCTGTCCTGGACGCACAGAAACTTGCATTCCATCAGGGCAGTTCACCTCCCCGGTGTGGACAACAAGGCAGAGGACCTCCAGAGGAGCTCCAGACAGCTCGGAGTGCAGGCTGCATCCTCAAGTATTGGAACATATTTGGGAGAGGTTTCGACAGACACGAGTCGACCTCTCTGCCACTGCCGAATCCACTCATTGCCCTCTATGGTTCTCCATGGAGAGAGACGAGGGTCCCCTGGGAGTAGACGCGCTAGCTCACCCCTGGCCACGGGGGCTCTTGTGTGCATTCCCTTCACTACCATTGATACCCCTGCCACTAGAGAGGATCAGGGTGAGAGGATCAGAGGTTCTGCTGGTTGCACCCAGATGGCCGAGAAGCCCCTGGTTTGCTCTCTTCTCCGACATGTTGTCGGATCAGCCGTGGCAGCTCCCGCTGCGCAAGGACCTCCTGAGCCAAGCGGAAGGGATATTATGGCACCCAAACCCAGTCCAGCTCCAACTCTGGGTCTGGCCGTTGAACGGAGCCGTCTATTTAGACGAGGTTTGCCAGATGCAGTAGTAGAAACACTACAGTCTGCTAGGGCACCGAGCACTAGAGCCCAGTACTCATATAAATGGAAAGTTTTCCAAGACTGGTGCCTTGCCAAAGGTCAGAATCCAGTGATATTAACCTTCTTACAACACCTGTTTGATGCAGGAAAATCAGCGTCGACTTTGAAGGTATACCTGGCAGCAATATCAGTGTGCCATGACAAAATTGACTCTCTGTCCCCTGGGGCACATTTCCTGGCAGTGCAGTTTCTTAAAGGGGCTCGGAGGCTTCGTCCTCCCATGAAAAGTATGGTCCCCGAATGGGCTCTAGAACTGGTATTGCGGGCTCTTATGGGTCCCCCATTTGAGCCCAAGGAGTCAACAGAACTGTGCCCTGTTTCATTGAAAGTGGCATTTTTAATAGCCATTACATCTGCCAGATAAGTAAGTAAGCTTCATGCGCTGTCCATCGATGACACATGTATGGCTTTCACTGGAAGTGACTCACGGGTAACATTAAGAACGAATCCATCCTTTTTGCCAAAGGTGGTATCCTCATTCCATATTAACCAATCAGTGGTTTTTGAAACCTTCAGACCTCCCCCGCACGAGTCAGAGGAGGACCGTAGACAACACACGCTATGCCCAGTTCGGGCTCTGCACTGTTATTTGGATAGGACGGTGTCCTGGAGACAGTCCAACCAGCTGTTTGTCTGCTACGGGTCCCGCTCTAGAGGTCAGGCCCTATCGAAGCAATGTCTAGCTCACTGGGTGAGAGATGCGATACGCTTGGCGTATGAACAGACGGACTCCCCGTTACCGGGGGACATTACGACCCATCCTACCAGGGGCCAAGCAACTTTGTGGGCTTTCCTTCATGGCGCCTCCTTAGATGAGTTATGTAATGCTGCTACATGGACAGGTAGTCAGACATTTGTGCGTTTTTACCGCCTTGATGTGACAAACCGAACAAGACCCTCTCTGGGCTCTAGAGTTTTGCAGGCAGCATGCCCTTAGGCATCATGTGGGCTCTGTTGCTATCGCCGTGGGGCTGTACTGTCGGTAATCTGGAGCCATGACAGCTTTGGTACAGCTTTCCCATTTGGTAATGGTTGTCATTCGAATTGAAAGGGAGCGTTAGGTTATTACCATAACCCCGGTTCCCTGAAAAGAGAATGACAGCCATTACCCTTTGAGGTCGTGTCCCCAGCTAACCTCTGATTTCGAAAGAAAATGGTGATGGGCTACTGTGAGGATGTCCCTCTTCAGCAAGAGGTGGGCGGGACTTCCCCCTTGCAGCAGGGCCCTGATATGGCAGCTTTTGTTTATTTGCTCAGAGATGGACGGTCAGAGAGACTCTTTCCCATTCGATAATGGTTGCCATTCTCTTTCAGGGAACCAGGGTTATGGTAATAACCTAACGTTGTACTGTACTGTACTTAACCCTGTATAACCCAGGGGCTGCATTTTGTTAGGTAGATTTACTGTGTTGTACTTTGATGTACTCCTGAGTTTGTTTTCTAGTATAATGTAGGGTTTTTTGTAGACAGTCAAGTACTGTACTGTTGGTACATTATGGCACCAAAGATTTGTTTCAGGTAAGCAAATCACATTTGTTCAAAAATGGTCCCAAAGCATAGTGGTAATAACAGTTATTGGGTTAATTCAGTTAAAGCAAAACCACATGCTTTTCAGTGATTTATATGGCATACCATAAAGCATCTGAATATGCCAAAAAATGCAATCCATAAACACATGCTGTGTTTCACAATCTTCAGTGACAGGGCTACCGGATTTTACATCTCACTGGTTACCATAAAGTTTTGCATGAATTTCCCACATAACACTTGGCTGAATTACTTCAAATCTGATTAGAAACTGTCAGGCTATACATCATCTCAGCAATATTGCTGGGGGGGTGTTTGAGACTGAATCATTTATTTTCACATAGTAGTTATGTTTCCCAGTCATATGCATCCAACCAAGATTCAAACTGCTTGAATTCCCTGGCAATTTAAAAAAAACAAAAAAAACAAACAAAAAAAACCTTTATTTGATCATATATCTGTACCACAAAAACTGTCATAGCGCACACGTCATTTTGTAAAGCACTTCTATTTATAACACATATAATGCATGTCCTTCAGATTAAATGTATTTCACAGCATAGCTTTACCAGGAATTTACAACCTGAGTGAAACAACGGTATTCTATTTAAATAACTGAATATACAATACAACTATTGACTACTCTACATATAATACATTTAAAAAACACCATGCAAGCTAGAAACACAGACGTTTAATAGTACTCTTACTAGTTATCCAAATTGATAACCTGGACAAATAAGATAAGTTTCAGGCAGGAAATTATAATTAGTTTGACAGGGAAATCCTTGTAACCATTACCAAAAGCCATACAGTAATTGGACCAAGGATGTAACCCCCTCATTCATGTCACCCTTCAATCCGTGGCAGGTCCTAAAGATAAATGAACACCTACCTTGAGTTTAACTCCTGTCCAACTTCCCCTCATTTTCTGCTCGCCAAGGGTACTGGCAATCAAACTACTTTCCTGCCTACCTCTTGTGCCAATTTCAAGTCAACATACTTACTATGCATGTCAAATGTGTGTGTTCTCTAAAAAAAAAATGTTGTTTGTAAATCACAAGAGTTATCCTAATTAATAATCAAAACAGAGCAAGGACCCTGTCTCCATTAGTTGGTGTTTGACACTTTTGTTTCTACAGAATATATTAATTATAGTTTATGTTTGTGTCATGTCAGAACTTGTGACAATGGTAATATTTAATAAATTAATGAAGTCTGACATAACATAATGCATAAGACCTGGGGGCTGTTTCACAAAATGTGGTTTAATAAAGCCAGCTTTAATTTAAATGATTTAGTTTGAGTTAACTCGATATAACTTTACCGGCTAACTTGGTTTCAAGAACGTATCGTGTTTAATTTGATTTAGACAACTGAAGCCGGGTTAACTTTCTGTCAGTGCAAGTGGAACGTACCGTTCCCTTTCAATTCGAATGACAACCATTATCGAACGGGAAGAGCCTCTCTGACCGTCAATCTCTGAGCAACTATACAAAAGCTGCCCTATCAGGGCCCTACTGTGAGGGGTAACAGCAGCACATCGCCATTTTGTCTCTCATCTCTCTGAGACAGGTCGTAAATTGCTTTTGCTTTTACGTACCGAATTTGGCTAAGTTGTTGGATTTATTCACAAATTAAAGATTAATTCATGGTAAAATCTCTCTTCAAGCATGTCTAAAAGAGTGCCCTTGCTTTATTCTCACATCAGTTTTCTGACTAGAGCTGGTTTTGACCCCTCTGAAGAGATTAGCGAGCGGCCACTGCTCTTTTTACACCATGTGAGAGCTGTTGTGGTGCTGTAAGGAGACCCCGCGGGCCCTCGTCATCGTCCTCTACGCCAATTTAATCATCCACAGCGACCAAAAAACAGAAAAACAGCTCGGGCCTAGCGCCGCTCTCAATCCTCTGGCTTTCCTAGCATGGCTGTGCTTGCCCTCGGCGACCACGCAATCGAATCAGTTGCATACCCCGGAAACGACCGCGGTTTTTCCCGTAGATCGCGAGGTTGAGAAAACAGCTCCTACCCCATCCCGATTGACTCGGCACCGGTGTAAACATCTTCGGCGCCGCCTACAGCTCAGCCCCGACTGTGCCTACCTTGGCACCGACCTTGGAATAGGTCCACTCGGCTCCGACTGTCTTGGCACCAACAGCGCTTTTCTCGGCACCGACCCCGGCACCGCTTGATTTGGCACCTGGGAATAGCTTCGAGGCCGTCTACAGCCCGGCACCGACAGCGCTACATGTCGGCATCTATCAACTCAGCACCGACCTCGTGGCACCGACCACTCGCATCTCAAAGTCGACATCGGCGCAGACAGCACGCGCCTCGACGCCGGTCCCGGCACCAACTGATTCAGCACCGTTGAATCGTTCTTAAAAAAAAAAAAATGCGTCTGTAGGCTGCTCATTGAGCACAGCAGTTTAAAAAAAATTAAAATAAACTGCAAACACGTTAACTAAGCGACGGGGAGCAGCCCTATCCCCAGCAGAGTCTCTCTCCTCCAACCAGGGTAGAATGAGATCAGTGGTCCAAAAGCCTCTGCAGAGGTCATCCAGGACACCCCCTGCTACAGTGACCAGGGAGCTCTCACGCTTATCTGGGTCACCCTCCCCTAGCCCACCACTGGTACAGAGGTGCAGATATCTCTCAAGGAAGGCGAGATGGTCACTGCCGAGGCGGTACCACTTGAGGGGACATTCACCAGGGGACAAGCGGTCACCGCACAGGCACCGCTCCCCTTCCCGAAGGGACAGATGGTCGCAGCTCAGGCGCCGCTCCCCTTTTCCACACAGGTGCAGACATTCACAGTCGCCTCGAAGGCACCCAAGCTCGGCCGAGTGGCGTTTTGTGGCACTGGGAGAAACTGTAAGGGCTCAGCAGACCATGCTGGAGACCTTATTGAAATCTAAGGGAGGCTGCTCCCTACCACAGGGCAGCTCCAGCCCCCACAGTCTCATTCCCCATCCCCTCTGCCTAGATCCCCTAGCCCTGGTGAGCTATCCTTGTCCACGTCCAGATCGGACGTCTCGGACCCAACCACCTCCATCGGGCAGGCCACGGTGGGAGGTTCCTTAACGCCCTTGCCAAACGTGTAGCAGAGGGAAGAGTTCTGGGTCCTAATGCAGCGTGCAGCTGCAGCCACGGATGTTCCCTGGCTGGCAGAAAGAGGGAAAGGGGAACCGCTTCCGCCAGCAGAAAGGGCACCGACAGCATTCCCTCCCCCTATGCCAGGACTTCATGGAACTGGTGCACTCCTCTTAGAGCAACCCAGCGTCTGCACCCTCAGCCTCCAGAACAGCTGAATCTCTGCTTCTTACTGCAGGAGCCCAAGAAGCAGGCCTAGGCGTAATCCCCACTATCGGGGACACAGTCACGGTTTTGGTGCAAGGTTCCACCTTCACCAAGGGGGATAAGGAACCAACCTGTCTGTCCAAGCCTTGCAATGCTCAAAAAACCTTACACATCAGCAGCGCTGTCGGCCCGAGTAGCAAATGTCATGGCCATACTGGTGCTCTACCAGAATCAGTTAGCAGAGAGGCTGCAGGTCAGGGTTACACAGACACGGGGGAACTCCAGGTGGTGGCTAAGGCGATGACCGACCTAATAGAGGAGTTAGGTGAGGAATCAAGGAGGTCGCTGGCAGCGCTATTGACCGCCCGCCGGCATTTGTGGCTGACAGCAGGTTTATTTAAGTGTGATATGTTACCATTGTTTTAAGCCTGAGTTATTATTATCTTGCTTTGTGAAACCGAATAAGCCTGAACTTCAAATCTAAACCTGGAAGTTAGCCGGATAACTCTTTAAACCACATTCGTGAAACAGGCCCCTGAACCCAAGCCTCTGTAGGATCATTAGTCCTTGTTTTTTTGAAAAGTCCAAACCAAGTCTACTTCATCCAGTTGGTTCAAGGAAATTACCTCAGTCACAGCCTTGCATCCCGTGTTGTCATTTGTAATCCTATTGTGTTTGTACACTGGCAGTCCCAGTGACGCTGGAAATAGAGCCACCGATCCTCTTCAGTCCAGCTCCACCCTGGATCCTGTGCAAAAAAACAAAAAAAAACATATACCACCCCCCCCCAAAAAAAAGCCCAACAAAGCAGGTATCAGAATGGCACACAAAACCAGTCTCCAACTATTGTAATACTTCTTGTGATATCTTTGCTGCACTTCCGCACAGGGCCCTGGGCACAGACTAGATAAATTGACCTTTTGTTGAGCAGCTTAGAATGTAGTTAAGAGGATGTCGCATTTCTACTGCATTTTCTTTTGCCTGCAGTTTCTCAACATTACCAGCTCCATGGGCTGCTGTCTTGTAGGGGCTTGTCTTTTTTTTTTGTAAAAACAAGCTAAACTTTGAATTTAGTTGTACAAAAGCTGCTTCTTTTAAACCTTTTTCTTTTTTTTTGTTTCCGTTTATTGGCCCTACTTGAGTAGCAACGGTTGGTAGCCAAATCCATGAATTACTAATTAACATATAAACGGCACTTAAAATACGCAAGCACACAGTGGTAGTAAAAAAAACTTGCGAGGGGGGTGTCAGGAGTTATTAAATAAAAATTGTGAACAGTATTTATTACTATTTACTACATTCTAATGCTCTGTAAATAAAACAAATGGAAGATGAAATATGTAAGATCATAATTATGGGGCCCCTAGTTTTCTGGGGGCCCTGGGCCTGGGCCCTGTAGGCCCGCCCGTTAATACAGCCCTGATCCATTAGACACTATAGTTAGTGTTTTAATCTACTGCAGCAGTGATACGTTTCTGATTCCATGGAATAATAACAATCCTGTTCCTTCTTTTACTAAAGTTTGTATTTGTTGTCTAACAGTGACAAAAAATAAACAATACGCATACATATTCAAAACAATACATTAATCAAAATAAACCGCACAGCAAAATTCAACCGCTATCTAAATAATCATAATGATTTATACAAAAGAACACTATAATTCAAAATGATATACCACCTCACACATAAACTAGTCACGTGTGACATTTGGATAATGTGTACGGAACAACACACTTCTGATAAAACACAGGATATTTATTATGGTGGCTGATTCAGTAGAGGTAAAATTGAATAAATACTGGTGCAAAAAAATGAGTTACAAAAAGCTTTTTAAATGCACTGAGAACTATTGATTTATTGACTAAACAAAGTCTGCATCAGCTTCACCAGTAATCTCAACAGTTAATAGCTCTTCACTATTTGAATGGAAAAAAGACATTACTTTGCCATAGTGAAACCTGCTATTAAGGCAAGCCCACTATTAATCATATATATATGAATATCAGTATTGAATGAGTAAAAAACTGATTGGAAACTAATTTTCCTTTTAGCCATGGCACTGTCCCTTTTACTGCTGTACTTCAGGTGAGGCTGTAAACGGACCTAAAAAAATATTGCAACGCTGGCAAATGCCATGGATTCTTCAAGTACACTTGAATTTCCTTAGCGTTACCTTAGAGTTAGTCACTCTGACTGAATTGTCGCCCATTTTGTATACTGGGAGATGTATTTGTTTATCAAGTTTAATCAGAGGTTAATTGTTGCCTAGAACTGCAATCCCACAGTTTACTGCAGCGATGAAGCATTTCAATAGAAAAGAACAAAGTGAAAACCAGACAGTGGAATCTGAATTATTTGATATCAAACAGATAAAAGAAAGGTAAGACAAATAATTGCAGATAAAATAGGAGTGGTTTTAGTTAGTTTGATCATGACAGGTTTTTAATAAAATCACGCGGTCCTATTGTTATTGATTGGCATCTCAATAGTTGTGTAGACAAGCGCAATTAAGGGAATGTTTTGTTTTGTGTTACCACATTTTAAGGAGTTTGTATTCCATTAATTGAATACTTGACAACTTAAACATGTTAAAGGTAATTACTCAGCCAATCAGAGTATATGCACAGCCTTAAGATTAAGCATACATGATGTGTTAATAATATGACACCTTAATGTAATTTTTTTTACTGATATTTGTGTTGTTACTTCATGTGTGAAAGAAGTATTCTTTGTAAATCAGTACATATGAAGAACTTGCATTATGTACTAGTAAATAAATAAATCACCTTGTATTTCAGTTTTAATAAAATATAATGCATTTGTTATATAATGCATTGACTCACAAGCTATACATATGACATTAAAAACTGTCCCAAACCAATCATTTAATGAATAGCAACATGGTTTTAAATTTGCCATTTAATGTTGTGTTGGTCTTGGTGGGATCTCCCTTGCCTGGCTGTTCACCACACCAGGTTTATGGTTAGAGTCTTTTGTAGCTGTATGACCATAGCCTCTTAGCTTCTAACTTTTTGTTTGGTAAATTATTTTCTATTTTTCCAAATAATTCTATGCATTGAGTCTCTCAGTCAGACATGGCATTACATCACCAGTATGATTTGTTTGTTCATAATTCTATAGGCAGCCCTGAGTCCCCTCGAGACAAACAAATCAGCAAATTCCTTCCTTTCAAAATAGAATGACTGCCTTTGGACAAACAGAAGACACAACATATTGATCAGTGATCAGTGTTTTTCTAACCTTTTAACATTGAAATTTAAACTAAATGACAGGCCATTATCCAAAACAGCCTCCGGCTCACCCTCGTTTAACACTCATAGCAATACATTTTATTTACCATAAGTTTAAAGCATCGTATCTGATCCAAGTCAAGTCCTGCCTGCATTGGTTTCTTGCTGTTGCTGTTTATTTTCCATTAGTCTGCCAGTTTAACTGCATGAAGCAGTTACTATAAAGATGAGCAGGCATGCTGCAACAAGGTCAATAGCATATCAGCCTCCATTTATTTGTTTTAAACCCTTTTAAGGTTAAAGGACGGTGAATGTCTGCGTATGAGGGAATATCAACACACATAGAAGTGAAAGCACCATGCTACAAGTGCCAGTAACTCTTTCATATGCTGCTTTTTTGTTCATATACAACTTGACAAATACAGCTGTATTTGATTTCTATTCAAAACCACCCACTAGTTAGGCCATTGTCATTTTCATTGAAAAGAATATGCAGTTAAGTGGCTGAGATACATGGCCAATTGTGACATCACCAATTTGAATTCACTTAACAGTTCAAGGGATTTCCAGGAGGTTATTATTGATAATAAATCATGGTATAAAGTCAAGTGATACAGGTGATGTCATGACTGGAGCTTCTTTGTGATGTGTTGTGGCATACTGCTCTAAATGGCTGAAATATTCTGAGTAGTCTAAAATACAAAAATATTACAAATAGCTGCATAAATTAATGACATGTACACATTTGTTTTCAAATTAACCACTGACAGTAAAGCTGCACCGTACAGAACACTTGCAGGGGTGTCAAATCCTGGTCCTGGAGTGCCGGTGTCCCTCCTGGTTTTTGATTCAACTGTACCCTAAATTAATTAATTGAACCAATTAAGATTCTAATAAGCACTTAATTGATCCAATTGAGTAATATAAGGAATAGTTGGAACAAAAGCCTGGAGGGACACAAACCCTCCAGGACCAGGATTGGACACCCCTGCAAGAGGCTGCCACCATTTAGGATTTATTTCTTATGCCTGTTCCATATATATTGGAAATATGTTTTATAAAGTAGTAGCCAATCCAAGCTAGAGTGACAGCACATATAATCAGGGTAAAGCCCCAAGAACATGTACAATTGTAGGTGTGACAAATGGACAGCCAACATTCTTTACAATAAGTTATTCACTCCACCCAAAAGTAGCTGTGTGTTTTGATCCTCCAGGCACTCGAGAGAGTTGACTGGAGGTACCCGAGAGCTTTTAAGACTGAAAGTAGAGGAGATGATTGACTACAGAAAAAGTGACACAGATAGCTTTCGGAGCTCATAGCTGTCTTCATGCTCCAAGGGCCCGTAGCGTACATTAATCTACACCATTGACTTTAAAGAATCCTCTTTGGTGTGTAAGGTTAGATAATCTTTAAAGATGGAAGGAGAAGCACTCAAGCAGTTTTTTTTTTATTGAACCATTAGCTCAGAGAGCAAAACTAAGCATTGCATTATTATTTTAGATACATCTCACAAGCAGGATGGCAGCAGTATGCTACCTACAAGTACTTTGCTTTCATCTTATCTTCAGTTGCACTTTATATAGGTAAACTGATTTGTGTACAAAAAGTGCATGAAAAACATACTTTTACTGACCTGAGAGAGTACTGTATAACCGATATTCCTATAGGGTTAATGGGCTATTTTCTGTGTTCTCACATAGAAGAAAGACTGGTGAGTGCATCTGAAGGGTACAGCAAAGCAAAGAACTCCACACTTTTACAACAAGTTTGTACACTGAAGTTCATAGCTCAGGTTTGTTTGTAACAAGGCTTTTTTGTCCATATTGTGGATGCTTTCATGTCGGCACCTAGTTTATTTTTCTCTGACAATGGCTACCTTATTGTTGAAAAGTGAATATGGTGAGTGATGTCATTTGTGTACCTTTATGGACTTAGAAAATTACAATTTGGGGTTTTAATCAGGCAAAGCTCAGAAATGCTGCAATGTGACTTGTTGAAATATTCTTAGCATGCTATCATGTGGCAGGTCTTGTGCTCTAGCTGAAGGTGAGGATGAAGTGAAGGTTACTTAGGTTCCCTTACAACAGGTATCATCTAATGTGTTCCATTACATTTTTAAACATAATATTAGTCAATCCAAATCAACTAAGAAAGTAGCATAAAATGATGGTTATAATTGAAATACTGCCAAGCCTGCTTGTAATAATAATAATAATAATAATAACAATAATAATAATAATAATAATAATATATATATATATATATATATATATATATATATATATATATATATATATATATATATATATATATATATATATATATAACTGACTATCTATCATGTGAAATTATTATACGTATTATGTGTGAATCATTTTCTCCCCCCGTGCTACCAGTGAAAATGTATGAATAATACATTGAAAATCTATTTTCTTTCCGTATGGCTTAGGTGGGGTCTGTTTGTAGCATGTACCAAAGTAAGGGGTTTAGCTGCTGTTTGGAAAGAGGGCAGTATTTCAGATCATGTTTTTCATTCTTTAATGCTTCTTCATATCTGTTAGGACACAAAGCACATACACATACTTTTCAATTTCTGCCTGTATTTGAATACTCTGAATACAGTACATGGTTTAATCCTCACATGCATCTTAGTCTTTCCCACTGTCAATAATTAACATTCCACAACAGACATCCGACAGGAAATAAAGATTCTTAATGAACAGTTCCCAGTGATAAAACAACCTTGCTTTAAACATTCTTAATGAGCATTTCCCAGTGATTAAATGACCTTGCTGAATGGCCTTAGTGTCAACCTCCTTTTATCATTTGTTCTGATTTGATCAGCCAATTCTATCTAACATTCTAATTATGTGGCATCTTGCCAGCCCAATCAAGCCCAATTACTTTCAGTCTCCAATCTGTAAGAACTATATCTCTGATTGGACAAGGTCAGTAAGGCATGTTAGCATTTATCAATGACATCTCAAAAGCATGTTTCGTAAAACTTTAAGTTGGTATTTAGATCATGAAGTCTTGGTCTGTTTAAAAACTACTTTATAAAGGAATGTGTCCTCTATTTAAATACTAAATAAACATGTTATAATTAAAGCTTCATGAACTATTCAACTAGCGTAACTGTTGTCATAGACACCAAGTAAGCTGTGGTACAGTACTGAAATGGTCTCACATAATTAGAGTTACAAAGTGTAGAACATGAAATGAATGAAAATCATTAACACTATTTTCTTTTCCTGTTTACGTTGCCACGACAACCGCTGCAGCTATCTTGAACTGTTGTGAACCTGTTTCAGATGAATCAGTGTTTCAAATATTCTCAAGAAAGCTATAAAGAGAAGAACAATGTTGGGGTAACCTGTGGTTAAAATATTACAAGTCACTTTTTTTTTATCTCATTAGAGATGATTCAATTGGGATTAATGCTTGAAATGACACCTAAATACATTAGTTACCATACTAGGATGCTGACTGCCAGCCATCCACATATACTGAGTCAGCCAGCCAACACAAATGATTAGATCTCTGGGCTTTTGAAAAGGCAGTCCACGTGGTTCAACTAAGTGAAGGTTCCTTAGAGGAGGCAAGGGAGGCAGGACCTCCTCAAAGTTTGAAAGTGGAAAAAAATAAACAATAATGTGTAGCATTATAATATAATAATGTCCAAAAAAAACTAAAATGCAAGAATAAATGACATTAACCAAAACCCTAAATTCAACATTCATATCTAAGCAGCAGTACTGAGGAGGCGAGTCTCTCTTACAAACTTCTATTAACCACAATACTACCAGTAGTAGATCACGTGATCCGATCACAGGTTTTAACTGTAGGAGCCTAGGGAGGTTTTTTTTTTTTTTTTATTATCAGAAGAGACAGGCCTCTGTTATAAACTTATATCTCTATAACCACACTGCTAGCAGTGACAGGTGATATAGTCTGAGCCCTGGTTTTAATTGGAGGAGCACCTCATACCCTCCTGCCCCCTGCTGAAGCACTGCTACTGTGTGCTCGATCATGAGTGAAGTGTTCAATAAGGGAAATTTCATCATTCACTTTCGTATTCAATTTTCTGAAGGACATTTATAAGGAGCAGGAAAAAAAAAGAAATCCATCATAATGGCAGGACAAATTTAAAAATAGGTTCATATTATGATATGACTTCCTTTCTCTGGGAACAAATCTAGTTGTTGGTGTCATTTTTTTTTCTCTGTTAGTGTTTGTTAGAAGTTGTGTTTATATTATTTTAGACCTTCCCCAACAGCGTTTCTTTATTTTCCCCAGCACAGGAAAACTTTCACTTTATTTTCTTCTTACGGTGTACAATTATTTTGTTGGTCATTTAGTTTAGCAGATTAAGTCTATATAGGATGTGCTTGTCTACCGTAACCGTTGTTTCCAAAAATATTTTGTGCAAAGTATGTTAGGCCTGGATTCAAATGGTATATCAATGTTATTTATGTTATATTTTAGTAATACATCTATTATTTGCTCTTACTGTAAACTTTAATGTATTTAAATATTAATCTTACATTGTAAACCTTTACTAAGAACATAGGAACGTAAAAGTTTACAAACAAGAGGAGGCCATTCAGCCCATCTTGCTCGTTTGGTTGTTAGTAGCTTATTGATCCCAGAATTCAGATTCCCAGGGTGTCAGCTTCAGCATTACTGGGGAGTTGGTTCCAAACCCTCACAGTCCTCTGTGTAAAAAAGTACTCCTATTTTCTGTTCTGAATGCCCCTTTATTTAATTTCCATTTATGACCCCTGGTTCTTGTTTCTTTTTTCAGGTCGAGAAAGTTCCTTGGGTCGACATTGTCAATACCTTTTAGAATTTTGAAAGTTTGTATCAGATCACCGCGTAGCCTTCTTTATTCAAGACTGAATAGATTCAATTCTTTTAGCCTGTCTGCATATGACATGCCTGTAGCAAGGTGACCAGAACCTAATGCATGTAAAGTAAATTAATGCTTCCAAGCATTTTGTTGGCCTTTTTAATAGCTTCCCCGCATTGTCTAGATGAAGACATTTCTGAGTCAACATAAACCCAGAGGTCTATTTCATAGATTCCTTCTCCAATTTCAATATCTCCCATATGATATTTATAATGCACATTGTTATCGCCTGCATGCAGTACCTTACACATTTCTCTATTAAATGTCATTTGCCATGTGTTTGCCCAGTTCTGAATGCTGTCTAGATCATTTTGAATGACCTTTGCTGCTGCCACTCCTCCTATTTTTGTGTTGTCTGCACATTTAACAAGTTTCCTTACTATACCATAATCTAAGTCATTAATGTAATTAGGAAGAGCAGAGGACCTAATACTGATCCTTGTGTTACTCCACTGGTTACCTTGCTCCATTTTGAGGTTTCTCCTCTGTTTTCTACATGTTAACCACTCACTAATCCATATGCATGCATTTCCTTGAATCTCTACTACGTTCAGTTTGAGCATTCATCTTTTATGCGGGACTTTGCCAAAAGCTTTATGGAAATCTAAATAAACTATGTCATATGCTTTGCAATTATCCATTGTCGATGTTGCATCCTCAAAAAAATCAAGCAGGTTAGTTAGACACGATCTCCTGTTCCTAAAACCATGCTGGCTATCTCCCAGGATACAGTTACCATATAGGTAATTTTCCATTTTGGATCTAATTATAGTTTACATAAGTTTACATATAATAGAAGACAGGCTTATTGGTCTGTAGTTATCTGGTTCGGTTTTGTCTCCCGTTTTGTGGATTGGTATTATGTTTGCAATTCTCCAGTCTGTCAGTACAACCCCTGTGTCAAGAAACTGTTGCATGTTCTTGGTTAGTGGTTTGTAAATAACTTCATTCATTTCTTTGAGTACTACTGGGAGGATCTCATTCCACCCAGGGTATTTGTTTATTTTAAGAACTCCTAGTCCCTTTAACACGTCTGTCTCTTCTATGCTAAAGGAACAGGAACAGGTTGACAAGTGGGGCATGTTGCCCGTATCCTCCTTTGTAAAAACTTGTGAAAATTAAAAGACTGCACTTTAGTAATAGTTATTTGTTTTCTTTATTATTATGTGCACGTTTATTTATTTAAACATGTTTTCTATTAAGCACTTATATGTATGTTTTATTCATATTATATAAAGGGCATTTTATTATTTTATTCACGTTTGCTTTGTGCACTGGTTTGTTGATTTGATTTTGTAATATTCATGTGTAGTATTTTGAGTTTTTGCACCTTTTTGTCCCTGCTAGTTACTTCCCTATTTAACCAGCTTACCTTCTAATTAAATAATTTCCCTGTTGATCAATCAAGACGGCTTTAAATATCAGTCTAATCAAAAACTGCTGTTGATGCTGCTGATGCTGATGATCTATTTATTTTAAGGTTGGTGTCTGTTTGTTTTGGGCTGGTTTTAATTGTAGCGAGCAATACACAGAAACTGATGCTGCTGCTTCTGATGATCTATTTATTTTAAGGTTGGTGTCTGTTTGTTTTGGGCTGGTTTTAATTGTAGCGAGCAATACACAGAAACTGATGCTGCTGCTTCTGATGATCTATTTATTTTAAGGTTGGTGTCTGTTTGTTTTGGGCTGGTTTTAATTGTAGCGAGCAATACACAGAAACTGATGCTGCTGCTTCTGATGATCTGTTTATTTTAAGGTTGGTGTCTGTTTGTTTTGGGCTGGTTTTAATTGTAGCGAGCAATACACAGAAACTGATGCTGCTGATGCTGATGATCTATTTATTTTAAGGTTGGTGTCTGTTTGTTTTGGGCTGGTTTTAATTGTAGCGAGCAATACACAGAAACTGATGCTGCTGCTTCTGATGATCTATTTATTTTAAGGTTGGTGTCTGTTTGTTTTGGGCTGGTTTTAATTGTAGCGAGCAATACACAGAAACTGATGCTGCTGATGCTGATGATCTATTTATTTTAAGGTTGGTGTCTGTTTGTTTTGGGCTGGTTTTAATTGTAGCGAGCAATACACAGAAACTGATGCTGCTGCTTCTGATGATCTGTTTATTTTAAGGTTGGTGTCTGTTTGTTTTGGGCTGGTTTTAATTGTAGCGAGCAATACACAGAAACTGATGCTGCTGCTTCTGATGATCTATTTATTTTAAGGTTGGTGTCTGTTTGTTTTGGGCTGGTTTTAATTGTAGCGAGCAATACACAGAAACTGATGCTGCTGCTTCTGATGATCTATTTATTTTAAGGTTGGTGTCTGTTTGTTTTGGGCTGGTTTTAATTGTAGCGAGCAATACACAGAAACTGATGCTGCTGCTTCTGATGATCTATTTATTTTAAGGTTGGTGTCTGTTTGTTTTGGGCTGGTTTTAATTGTAGCGAGCAATACACAGAAACTGATGCTGCTGCTTCTGATGATCTATTTATTTTAAGGTTGGTGTCTGTTTGTTTTGGGCTGGTTTTAATTGTAGCGAGCAATACACAGAAACTGATGCTGCTGCTTCTGATGATCTATTTATTTTAAGGTTGGTGTCTGTTTGTTTTGGGCTGGTTTTAATTGTAGCGAGCAATACACAGAAACTGATGCTGCTGCTTCTGATGATCTATTTATTTTAAGGTTGGTGTCTGTTTGTTTTGGGCTGGTTTTAATTGTAGCGAGCAATACACAGAAACTGATGCTGCTGCTTCTGATGATCTATTTATTTTAAGGTTGGTGTCTGTTTGTTTTGGGCTGGTTTTAATTGTAGCGAGCAATACACAGAAACTGATGCTGCTGCTTCTGATGATCTATTTATTTTAAGGTTGGTGTCTGTTTGTTTTGGGCTGGTTTTAATTGTAGCGAGCAATACACAGAAACTGATGCTGCTGCTGCTGATGATCTATTTATTTTAAGGTTGGTGTCTGTTTGTTTTGGGCTGGTTTTAATTGTAGCGAGCAATACACAGAAACTGATGCTGCTGCTTCTGATTGATCTATTTATTTTAAGGTTGGTGTCTGTTTGTTTTGGGCTGGTTTTAATTGTAGCGAGCAATACACAGAAACTGATGCTGCTGCTTCTGATGATCTGTTTATTTTAAGGTTGGTGTCTGTTTGTTTTGGGCTGGTTTTAATTGTAGCGAGCAATACACAGAAACTGATGCTGCTGCTTCTGATGATCTGTTTATTTTAAGGTTGGTGTCTGTTTGTTTTGGGCTGGTTTTAATTGTAGCGAGCAATACACAGAAACTGATGCTGCTGCTTCTGTTGATCTGTTTATTTTAAGGTTGGTGTCTGTTTGTTTTGGGCTGGTTTTAATTGTAGCGAGCAATACACAGAAACTGATGCTGCTGCTTCTGATGATCTATTTATTTTAAGGTTGGTGTCTGTTTGTTTTGGGCTGGTTTTAATTGTAGCGAGCAATACACAGAAACTGATGCTGCTGATGCTGATGATCTATTTATTTTAAGGTTGGTGTCTGTTTGTTTTGGGCTGGTTTTAATTGTAGCGAGCAATACACAGAAACTGATGCTGCTGCTTCTGATGATCTATTTATTTTAAGGTTGGTGTCTGTTTGTTTTGGGCTGGTTTTAATTGTAGCGAGCAATACACAGAAACTGATGCTGCTGCTTCTGATGATCTGTTTATTTTAAGGTTGGTGTCTGTTTGTTTTGGGCTGGTTTTAATTGTAGCGAGCAATACACAGAAACTGATGCTGCTGATGCTGATGATCTGTTTATTTTAAGGTTGGTGTCTGTTTGTTTTGGGCTGGTTTTAATTGTAGCGAGCAATACACAGAAACTGATGCTGCTGATGCTGTTGATCTGTTTATTTTAAGGTTGGTGTCTGTTTGTTTTGGGCTGGTTTTAATTGTAGCGAGCAATACACAGAAACTGATGCTGCTGCTTCTGATGATCTATTTATTTTAAGGTTGGTGTCTGTTTGTTTTGGGCTGGTTTTAATTGTAGCGAGCAATACACAGAAACTGATGCTGCTGCTTCTGATGATCTATTTATTTTAAGGTTGGTGTCTGTTTGTTTTGGGCTGGTTTTAATTGTAGCGAGCAATACACAGAAACTGATGCTGCTGCTTCTGATGATCTATTTATTTGAAGGTAACAACACTACTAGGATTTCCAGGCTCCAGTCTCGTGGAAGCTGCTTGTATTAGAGATTGGACTTTGTTCATAAACGTTTCCGTGCTGTTAAATCCCTATATGGTAGAGAGACTGCATCAGTTTTAACTATTCTATACCCCTTTCATCTGTATACGCTTGTGTTATTTTTTTATATTTTAGTGGTGGTTGATATTTGTGTTTTATTTTAATATACAAAGCTCCAGTCTTTTACTGTTTTTATGATTGTGCTTTGTATATTTTCTTGTGTTTTAACATTGTTTTATTGTATTTTCTTTTGCTATGCAAAGCTCCCGTTTTTAGTCTACAGATTTTATTGAATAATTTTATGATAGTTGCTTTGTGTATTTATTGTAAACTGCCTGGAAATGAATCAATTAAACTTCAATCAATTAAAGTCATTTCAGTTGTCCTGTTTCTCCCTGTCTTGAGTTGTCACACAATCATTCCAGTGATGAACCTGTGCTGGTGTATAATTGCCCCTGGACTTATTGAGTGGGTTTCCACCCTGGCGTAGTCAGGCTATATTATTGCACTTTTATATAAATACTTGCTACATATCATTTCATATTTACTTTTTTTCTCTGTTTTTGCCATTTGCATTTCTTAGACATTTACCTCCTCTTTGAATTTCTTTTGCTGTTATAATATTGGAAAAACTTTTTGGAATTGGTTTTAGCCCTCTAACAATGCTCATTTCTATTTCTCTCTCTTGGCCTTTCTAACTTCCTTTTTGACTTGCGTTTGCAGTTCCAAGTACTGTTTCTGTGTACTTTGTTTTCGGTCCCTTTTAAACACTCTGTAAGGTGCCTTTTTTTCTCTGAATATGTTTTTTTTTTTTTTTTTTTTTTATTTATTTAAAAAAAAATTCCATTTTGCTTTGATTTAGAATTGTCACTTTTAGGATGTAATTGTTGGTTCCTCTAGTACTACATTTAAAATGTGACATCATTTTCTGTGGATGTTATCTTTATTTTGCTCCAGTCTACTTCTGTTAGTCTCTGTTTATCTCCTTCATAGTTTGTCTTTTTAATATTGTAAACCTTAGCTTTAGTTATTACTTTTGGGGTTTTAAAAAAACACTTCAAATGAGCCAAGCTTTCAAATAGAGATGCCGTTACATCTTTGTGTTGAGTTCTTTATTTTGATAAAATACATTATCCAATTGAAGACACGTGATCAGTCAAACCCATTAGTCTCTCTGTTATGAATTTGACTGTTGCAAAGAGTTTGCTGGGTTTGACTTGAACTCAATCCATCATTCAGCTCATAAGGCTGCCATTGTTAGGCTGTCATGTACTCTCTCTGAACTTTGTTTATTCAAACTGTGCTGTATTGTTACCCAAACTTGGGTTGCCTCTGTTTTTAAAGAGTGCTTAAAGATTCAATTGTCCATTCTGCAATGCCCTGTACAGTGTATTTCCTAGCCATGTTTCTTTCCACAATGCAGTGCAATTCAACACAGAATACAACCTTTTTTTTTTTTTTTTTTTTTTTTTTTTTTTTTTTAATGCTGAACTTCTTGACTGGCTTAATCATGGATGGATAAATGTATTGCTAAAACACAACTTTGTTTTAAATGACCTGTCGTTTAATTATTTGCCAGCGAAGCATCTTAAACAGACCTTGTGCAGAAATACTTCTCAGGATATTATACTGGTTCATATACTGAAAGAGTTTTTATAATGGTAACACTTTACATGAAGTGTCTCTAATTACTGTGTTTTTATATAGTAGTTAGTAAATACATGTGTGTTTACACATAATTGCACATGTTTTTATGCATAGTTACAATGTACTTAATTTGTTGTTTTTTTTTTTGCATGATATAACCCTATCTATTCCAAACTCTAACCCCCCTAACTTAAATAGTGCCATGCTATTCACTATAAATATAAAGATTTCGGTATATCTGTATGCAGGGGATGCTGGGCATGAACCAGAGATGATGCACACCATAAGATAGTGTCTCAAACACCATAAAAAAGGGCCACTCATCTGCATTTGTGTTTATAAAGCTTCTAACCTCATCTCGCAGATAACGGTCAGAATCCACAATGACAGTGCATCACACAACACTGCCTGTTACATACATACAGAGAATGGCAATGTTCCAAACAAAACATTGTGAGCAACAGGGTGAGGCACACCAATGCACAGGGTAACACTGGAGTGCAATTCAATACCTTACGATTGCCAGACTAGTGTCTCAAACCCCACTTAAAAGTGACAGACTTGTATTGTAGTTACAATATAACACAATGCAACAGAAGAATACTAATATTCTAGTTTGTCCATGTGATGCATGCTGTCAGTATTACCTCTTCCTATTTGTTTTACATTCATTTTTTCTCATTTTTTTATAGACATAATTGTCAGGCAGACAAGTGTTTTTCTCTGTCATATCATTGCACCCTGCTGTTAATAGTGTTGAATTCTAATTACTTAAAAATGAAGCAATTATTCACAGACAACTAAACGACCACAAACATAATAAACACAGAGACACGTTAAGTATGATAACTCTGTATTCATGAGACATTCAGTAAACTCAAAATCATTACTTCAGCACTTGTTTCATGTTTTCTAATTAGAAGTGAGGCATATATTGTATCTACCGCCACCTCTGTCATGTAGCTTATTTTTTAAAGGAATTGTCCTGGGAATCACTTCTGTAGTTTATGGTAATAAATTTGAGTTAGATATGTGTGTGACCTTTGCATACCTCAAAGGTCAGTAACATTCAAGAACATGTTATAATACTGTTCTCTTGCAGTTGGATTGGTACTGTTGAAGGCCATGTGTATGCTAGGAATGAATCCCTTTGGCCTCTGAAATAAAATTAGTACTCCTCAGAGGATGTTTTTCTAGAAACATGGTTAGGTTAGAGAAGCGGTTCTCAAACTGTTAGAAAGTTGAGGGTTGTTTCTTTTTTTATTACAGCGCACATCATAACCTAGGCTACACCGTATAATGGGCAGATACTTTATTTGGGCTTTATCCCACCATCTGTCAAACTGGTATACAGAACAAATTAAAGAAGCACTGGACAAGAGAAATAATGTGTCAGATATCAAAGTGGGTATGAGAATGTAATGATAAAGCCCTTCTCACACACTGTCTACGTCTCCTTTTGTGTTCCATCATTCCAGCTTACAGGTCACCTGACTTCTGAGACCATCGGGATCCTGGGAACTTGAGTCCATTATATACAAGCTGCTATTTGGCTGACAAACGTTTTGCTTTATTTATATATATATATATATATATATATATATATATATATAGCTCGGGTATATATATAGATAGATAGATAGATAGATAGATAGATAGATATAGGCTGTGGACAAAAAAATGGAAATGCCTGGGTTAAATAAGGACACCAAGGGCAGCAAGGGCTTCCATTCAGGTGTGGCGCATGTGTTAATTAAGTAAATAACAACCCAGCATGTTTAGGGTCATGTATAAAATGCTAGACAGGCCTGGTTGCCTATAATTATGGCTAGCATGGCTGCAAGAGGAGACCTCAGTGACTTTGAAAGAGGAGTGATTGTTGGGGCACGTTTGGCAGGAGCTTCAGTGACCAAGACAGCTCAACTCAGTTGATGTTTCATGAGCAACGGTGTCTAAGGTGACGACAGCATAGAACTCCGAGGGAAAGACATCATCAGCAAAGAGCAACAGTGGGCGGAAGCACATACTCCAGGATCGTGATATCCGTGCATTAATTCGTAGTACAAGGCAAAACAGACGAGCAACTGCAGGTCAATTGACTGCAAACTTCAACCTGTGGCACGAGCAGCCAGTTTCATCAAACGGTCTGCTGAGAACTCCACAGAGCGGGATACCATAGTGACCCAATGCCCTATTAAGTGACTTTACATTGGTGTCTCCATGTTTTTGTCCACTACCTGTATGTGTGTGTGTGTGGAGCCCTGCCTGTAAATAAAGTATTGGTGGTGTGTGTTTTGTTGGTGGTTGGCAGGGATCAGGTTAATTCCTATCCCTGCCAAATACATGTGAGAATGTGGATGCTCCCAAATGAGATAATTGGTGCTAATTGGGAGCAGCCACAGAGTATGAAAAGGGAGCTTGAAGCTCCATTAGGAAGAGGACTGACAGGGAGCTGGTAACAGGAGAAATACTGTGTGTTCATCTAAGGAGGATGTGTGGCAGAGTAGGGGGAGGAGAAAACAATGTAGTCCAGGAGGGTGCTGCAGGACTGCATTCCCCAGAATGCCACGGGAATGAACCAGAAAGAGGTTCACCTGGCTACGGCATTTTTCATTTTTGTTTGGTTTGATTATTACAAGCAACAGTTTTTCAAAGTATAAACAAACAGTGTGTTAAAACTTTCCACAAAGTTTATGAAAAATTGACAGGCTACTACCCTGATCAATGCAGAATAAAACCATGTTTTTTATTTGATCCACAGCACGTTTGTAGTTTGGCTATAGAAACCCTCCCGTTAGATCCTATTCCAGGGTTTGATGCTTACTGTAAATCAGATATGGAGGGATATCAGCTATATGCAAAAGGAAACTAGCAGAATTTCTTTGACTGAATTTTGGAGAAATAGCACAATAACTATTTCCCAATTTAAGAAAAGCTAAAATATATTTGTCAGTTGTTACCAAATCTGTGGATGGTGAAAGAAATGTTACTTCATATGGACACTTTTTCACAGAGCAATCCTTGAAAGAAGACCGGCTTAACCAACTGGTGGTGCTTAAGCTTAAACATAAGTGGGTTGCTTATAAGAAGCCTTATTTTTATATTATATTGAAAGAACAAAACTAAAAAAAATGTAAAAAAAAATGTTTGTACGTGCTACATAATCTATCAAATGCCCAGATTCCAATACGTTGCTATATTAATTATACCACTCAAGGTCTGGTGCCAGAAACTGGAAATATATATATATATATATATATATATATATATATATATATAGATATATATATATATATATATATATATATATAATATCCTTCTTATACTGTTTAATATATAAACACGGGTCACTGGGTTTAGTGAGTCCCAATCTCAACTAAAAACAATACTTTTTTTTTATTTTTTTATTTTTTTAACAAATGATTTACATAAAAGTGTACTGGTAAATTAAAACCTATAAATAACATATTTATACTGTTCTCTGAAATAATCTGAAAAAAGCACCCATTTAAAATCCTGTTATACATATTCACGGGGGTAAGGTTTAAATAAATGTCAGTAGCCATCTACAGTGTTCTGTTTATTAGTCTGTTGATATCATCAGCAGTACAACAGAAATAATGCAAGCCAAGAAAAACAGGTACGTCAGATTATTGTACTACTTGGGCCAGAAAGTAATTTATCTGTGTCTGGGTTTCCGCAAAGCACCCAAACACTTTGCCTAGCCCCCCAACTTCCCTGTCTTGCTGCCTTTAAAGGCCAATTAATCAAGATTCGCCATGCAGGAAAATGCTGGAATAAAGAGATAATGGAGTCCAGTGAAAAGAAGCAGATTGATAGCATTACAGGGATTTAGGACAGGCTACCGAAAAATGTCATGCTCAACTGTGTAAGCAAAAACAAAAGGTTATCTTAAGTAAGACTGGAGAAGGAATTACATTTTTGCATTGAATTCGGATGATTTTTGTACATAAAACACGTCCCTTGTTAAAAAAAAAAAAATAAATCCATTGTATCTGTTCTGATCTACTGAGTTATTTTGACCTATTTTATACAGTGTATCTAGTTAAAATTTTACAAATAAAACTGATATTTTCCACTTGCGGGCAACAAAATGTCAGCTAATAATACTGACAATTGATTTTTTTAACAGTAAATGAATCTTCAGATGCTGACTGTTAAACATATAGAAATCTCAGTTTAGTTTATTAATAATATTAATTTAAAGTATGAACATAGATTTTATATGGCACATACTGTCTAACCCAAGACCGTCCTGATTTACCTTAAAAGGTTGTATGTATTTGTCAGCGTTTTTGGTTGAATCGTGATGCTAAGCGGACTGTAGTTTCCTGTTACATTCTATGTGACTGGGCCCTACACACATCAGCATGCTTTCCATTGTCATGGTAACTATATACAAAAAAGGTTTATCATAGAATGATACAGATGCTTTTCAAGGCCTTTACAACAAAATACAGTCTGCACCATTTTTGGTGAAAGTGAAAAGAAAAGTTTCTAAACTAAGACCAAAAAGTCAGACATTTTCCTTTCCCCCCAAAAATGGTGCAATTACATAATGCCGTAAAGACCATGACACATGTGGCCCTGTATGCCTTGCAATGTAGACAAATTAGCCTAATTAAGTCCACAGCAAATTTTAAAAAATGGTGTGACCTTACTTGTTTTCGATTTTTAAAGCCTAACAAGAACAAATAGGTTAAGACCATGTTCGTTGCTATTTCGTTGTTAAATACATGCTTGTTGGATTTAATCTGATACTGTAGAAATGGAAAGGTCAGTTAAGCAAAGCAATGTTTCTGGCAGGGAACTCGCCAGCCTCTCCACTGATCTGTTAGCTAATTCATGGGAAGGGGTTTCTCGAGGCCAAAGAATGTAGCATAAATCATGTGCACTGTAGTAGTGTTGTTGGTCTGTTTTAATAAGTAATCTATAATCTATCACATGAGTTTTATAACTGCATATCTGTTGTACATCCCTTCATCTCACTAAAGCAGAATCAATGCTTTTACCAAGAAGATGCATTCACAAAATTTGACCCATGCAGAATTTGAGACACACCCTGCACACTGGGTGACCGTGATTTTAGAAGGTCTGCTACTAGCAACTTTCTCCCGCTGTCTTTGTCAAACTCTTCACCCACCAAAGAAGCAGATAAGTGAAAACGAAAGATCCTGCAATTTTAATCAAACAAGTGTGATGGAATTTATTTGGAATCTTTTTTAAACACTTGATACACAGATTAATGAAGCTACTCACTTTTATTATACTGATGCAGCACAATGTTAATCATAATCAGCTTTTTAAGCAATTTACGAGAACCCAAAACACAATGCCTATGTTTTAGCTAAATTAATTTACTTCATCTTTTGTGACGCTTAGTGATTTTTTACAACCTAAATCCAGTTCTCCTGTTGGGAAAATAATGTGGCATATTTAAATAAATGTTGTCATTTAACAAAATAAAATAGGCATACTGATAGATTGAAAGATGTTCTCATATCTGTCAAAGTGACAGCAACATTACTGTAGCCACAGTACTAGTTAGTAAAAGGATTGATTGATGTGAGCAGCTAATTGGAACTGTTATGCTGCCATATGCTTGTCAATGCTGCATCCAACATATGATGAAAAAATCTGTATAAAAGAGCAGCATTCATTTGCTTTAAAATGTGTTTCTCAATATATTGTCCTCTTTTTATAACATTCACATTATCTGTACTATGGCTGCATTGGGTTCGTTGGGTTTCACTCCCAAGACAGAATCAAATCAGTGTTTGTGCCACAGCTACTGTATTCTACTCTGGATATTAAACTGAAAGCACAGGCCTCATCCTCAAGCTGGGATGCTCTGGTGCTCAGCAAATATTTTATCCCATTTTATTTTATCATCAAAATATGGTTGAACTATTGAAATGTCTACTTTCTAGTATTTTATAGGGGTTGGAGCATGTAGAAAAATGTGGTTCCCAGTCTGAAAACAATAACTGGGCACCCTGGTACCCTTTAGGGTCTGCCCAATGTTAAATATCCTGCTGATGACCTGGCCCTTTAACTCTTTTTACTCAGGCATTGTGAGAGATAGCCCTGCTTGCGATATGTCATTGTAAAGAGGAAATTCAGAGCTTTAAAACAAGGTCAACTTGTGTATTTCCAGTAGATGATGCTATTAAGAGATATCCTTGAATGCAAGTGTTTTGGAATGTTGCTGCTGAGCTGAAGACAGACCTACCTCAGTGCAGCAAACAAACATTAACACACAACATATTTACAAAACAAGAGAAATGGTGACATCGAAGGCACAGGGACCTATTTTCCGATAAACATTTTTTTTGTTTTGTGTTTGTGGATCAAATGCACAAGACCAGAGCTATTTAGACTTATGTTGCCCTGGTCTCCACCTTGCTGGATATTCAAGCCACAGTGAATGTCTTGTGCCACGTGATCAGGGTGCACATTTTCAATTAATCAGTTTTTTTGTTGTTGCTTTTGGTCCCTTTTGTATATATTGCCATAATTTCTTTACTTGTTATCCAATTTGTTAATTTCTTTTTCCATGTTCCAAACATGTTAAAGTTTTATGGTACACATTGAGATTTGAGCTGGTCATGCTAAAATATTTTTTAGAAACATATTTTGTTATCTGTATTGAACAGGGTGAGTTTTAGGCTATTTCACTTTTTTTATGAAAGCCTAGTGTGTGCACATTCATTTCATGTATGGCATGTACCTGTAACCTTTATAAAAGAGTTACAGCCACACATTTAACAGTAAAAAAACAGGCGAAAATAGCTTGGACCATAAAGGGTTCCAAACTCAGAGCCAGGAAAAGGGTTTTCTTTTTTTTTTTAGGACTGAGCTTCTGGCCTAAGGTCCCAGTTCCTTCTAAAGTTATAGATGTTTAATGATGACAAGCCAGCGCATGACTAGCAATCTGGTCAAAAAGATACAGTTGTGCTGGTCCTAGGTCCAAAAGTGGAGGGGCTTACAATTGTCTCTGACCCTTTTTTAATGTCATGTTGCAAATGTACCATTATACTGCATGATAAGGCTGCTACATAATTATACAGTAACAGGTTGACTCATGCACTATATTGACAGCTTGTATTCAGAACATCGTCTTCCTTATCAAAGTGAATGTCTTATAGCATTGAGCTACAGTCAGGCCACATTTTAAACAGTCAATGGCAGTGTGACAATAGGGACCAATTAAATAGCTTTGCTGTCAAACTGGGGCTTTGGATATTGGAAATGTATAAAATGTAAATTCCTCTGAAAGGGAATAGGAAACTGCCACTCCAGATGCAATTGCATAACACGTCGAAGGTTATGAAACAAGCCTGTCCTCATGTCCTTTATCTGAGTGGTATCATCAGAAAAGCACCTGATTAACATAAACCCCGTTCTGAAATAAAGCAGCATCAAATGTTCACTGCAAGGGACTCGGGTGTACTTCATCTTCACTTTCCAACAAGTGTTAAGATAAGCTGGCTGGTTGGAAAAGGGGATCTATAGCCTAATTAGCTGGTCAGTATGGTATATAACCATAATCATAGAAATGTTAGCAGTATTGGTAACACAAAATTAACACAAAAAAAGAGAAATGCTGTTGGCAGGTATTGGAAATAAGTGACTCAGTGGTTAAGTAAGTCACTGTCTCTGAAAGTCGTCTTGGATAAAGGTGTCTGCTAAATAATCAAATAATAATAATCAAATAATAAAGGTAAAGCATAGTAATGTACTGTAAGATCCATATTTTGTTTTACCATCAAGGTTAATCAATAATCAAATGTATAGATCATTGAAGATTTTTAGTGGGTGTGTGTGTACGGTTGATGTTAATAACATCACTGTTTTCTGGCATAGTAGTTTTTATTGTCTGATCTGGATAATTGTTTCCTTCACTCATGCCAAGAATGACACCTCTCTGCCAATAAGAACTGCAATGCCCTCAAACAGGGATGTGATTGGTAGATTATTCTTTGCTTATTGGGGTGTACTACCGTATTTGCATATTTTTTGTTATTTATAGCATCTCTCTTTGTGTCTTTCATACTTCATTGCTGTATTGGCATACTTTATTAATGTTAAGAATGAACTACAATTGTATTTTTGACAGTGGTTTTAATTGATACAATATAGTAACCTTTTTTTATAAACTGATAAAAAAGATTTGTCCTTATCCCCAAAATAAGGAGGTATGTGACCTACATACCTGTGCTTCCTATTCATGATTACAGCAATCACAGTAACATTTGGATATTAAATCTAAATCCCTGTTGCTCTCAATCTGTTTTAAGCTTGAGGAAAGCTAGTTGTCTGTCAGGGCCAAACAGTGATAATGGAGGAGGGCAGAGAAAGATTGAATTGATACAGGTTGATGCAGAAAAGGCCTGTTGTTTCAAATGTATAATTGTTAACTCTATAGTGCTGCCAGTACAGCAGAGTTACTCTATCCAAAATTTTTAAAAAATCCTTCCAAAAAGAAAAGAACCCTTTCCAAAAAGAACAGAACTCTTTCCAAAAAGAAAAGAACCCTTTCCAAAAAGAAAATAACCTTTTCCAAAAAGAAAAGCACCCTTTCCGAAAAGAAAAGCACCCTATCCAAAAAGAACAGAACCCTTTCTAAAAAGAACAGAACCCTTTCCAAAAAGAAAAGAACCCTTTCCAAAAAGAACAGAACCCTTTCCAAAAAGAAAATAATATTTTCCGAAAAGAAAAACACCCTATCCAAAAAGAAAAGAACCCTTTCCAAAAGGAACAGAACCTTTTCAAAAAAAATAACCCTATCTGAAAAGAACAGAACCCTTTCTAAAAAGAAAAAAACCCTTTCCAAAAAAGCTTTAAAGACTATCCTAGTATATCTAAATAATGTTTAAGTGTGTTATACTGAAATACAAACACATTCAGTACAGATAGAAATACAGTATTTGTATATTGCATTAGTTAGCCAGTATGTGGTCTTGAATGGATTATCTTTCACCATAATGCGTTTCTAAGCACACTCACTATCTGTCTAGTGGTTTAGTGCAGTCTGACGTCTATGAAATTCATCCTGGCATGGCCCTAATCTTTGCCCTTTAGTCTTGACCAGTTAGTTACGGTCTGCTGTCTTAACATCAGACTTTGTAGCAGTGAGGTGACCATATGGCTAATTCATCTCCTGTTGATATGGAGCTGCTAGTGAAGCTCTCAGAGCGTCATTGCTTGGAGCACAGAGTTGTTGTGGAAAGGCCCCATCTACCTGCTACTCTCCCCTGTGAAAATTCCCTCAGAAGGCGCAACTTGTTCAGCAAGGCTCTGCGTAATAGTTACCTTGACATCTGTTCACTGTGCAATTTACAGAGCATTTTGAGTGGGTTAAGTTGCAGAATTTAGCAAGACTGTATTGAATTATTTTGCAATATGTTCCAGGCAGCAGAGGAATATACCCCAGCTGTTATGTAATCTGAGTTCTGAAATTTCACCCACGTATAGGGATTTAACAAACCATTTTCAATACAGATGGCATTTATATGCCCTGTGCCAATCCAAACAGGATTTGATCAAATGACACAATCCATCACAACTTTATTATTGTAGCTAAACAACAACCAGAACAAATACCAAATTCTTACTTTCTCTGCAGACCATACAGCCAATGATCAATCACAGGTAATTCAGTCCCATCACCATGCCTTTATGTTTCTTGCTTAGCTGTTTATTTCAGATCCTCTTTTCAATAAGTCCTATTGTAAACTCCCTTCCCCCTTGACTGCCATTACAGGTCCAACTTCCTATAGAGTCCAATCATATTGTGACACCAACAGTTAAAAACAAGCGCTCACAAGACAGGGACCAGCACAGCCAAGTAGCTGTGTGATTTTATAGGGCTACACCCCAGGCATTTTACAACATCAACAACACAAGTAACATAAGAAAATCTACTTGGACCTTTGTGTCATTGAAAATTCACTTTCCTAGCAATAAAGTTAATCCTGCAAATGAGATAGCTGTCCATGTAATGGTAGAAATAACCCTTGACACTGGTGTGTGAAAACCAAATTAATGTCACTAATAGCAGGTCAGCTGCGTCTGTGCTGAGCTATTGAAAGTGACCATGTGATAAGCAGGATTCACTTTACTTCCAGCTCCTGTGGCAAGCATTTATGTAGACAACAATCGATGCACAATGGAGATGCTAACATGCTTATAGTGTAGCCCGAAAGCCCACAGAGGGTTTGGATCTATTAGTATCCTGAAAGATGTTCTGGTTCCCAAGTGAAAGCCATTAGAAGCAGCTGAATATACTTTCTTCAGCAGAGTCAATCCATCATTTCAGAGAGTTTGCTCCTTCATTCTGTTTGGAGTGACCTTTTGAACCACATCTGACCCTTGATCGGTCTTTGCAGCTCAACAGGAGGGAGGAGAGGGGATCTGAAGCACAAAGATTAGGCTCTAAGTGGAACACTATATTATGTAATACAATTAGAAAAAAAAAATGACCTATATTTTATTAAATTATCTGCAGTGAGAGCAATTTCATTCTGATCCAGTAAGAAAGGCTATACAAAAAATGCTACGCCACTAGTTAAGAATATGGGTAGGATAAATAGACAGCATTGTAAGAGAAAGAGCCATATAACTCAAGCTCCATTCTTAGCAAGGAGTCGGTTATCCTGTATTTATTAACTATCCATGCTGAACTCTTTCAAAAACATGACCAAGAGAAGCAAGTGGTAGCCTCTGCCATCAAGAAACTAAGCCTAAACATTTTTAATAACTATGAATATCATAAGATAGTTACATGACAAGCCCCATTTAATCACAACATCCACTTTACAGACCCCCACCCAGTTAGATGAGAGGTTGTACCTCCAACCACATGAACAGTTATGCTTATACTCAAAATGTGCATAATGCATTGTCACACAGAACACTTTATAACCTAGGCAGTGAAATCTGCTGTCCGTCTAAACGCTGTTGTGTTGTTTAGTTATGTGTAGAGTTCTCGCTTCAGGTTTTTTTACTGGTTGTTTTTCCACTCTAAGTCACCAAAATAACTGATTTATTTATATATTGTGATTATATGCGGATTGTACTACAT
This sequence comes from Polyodon spathula, assembly GCF_017654505.1. Lineage (NCBI taxonomy): Eukaryota > Metazoa > Chordata > Actinopteri > Acipenseriformes > Polyodontidae > Polyodon > Polyodon spathula. The sequence goes on along the minus strand of NC_054538.1, from coordinate 5,518,917 downwards.
ATTCATAAACCTGTTCCTATCCCTCTGAACCTGTGCTGGAATGAGCAAGTAGCACAGATGAACCAATCAAAATGCTGAGCTTTGAGAGAGGAGTTGGGAACCAATGAAATGTTTCTCACTGCACAGGTTGCATTTTAGCGGCCAATGTTAGGAATTCAGCAGATATTTCAACAGGAAGACCCAAAGCATAACTGATGTGAAACAAAAATAACTAGTTAGAACTGATTTCTGACCAGTGATATGTTGATAAATATATCCAAACAATTGTGATTATGTTGAAAAAGATATTGCAAGAATACGTCCAACGATACAGAAATTTAAGGAAAGTAATGCATTGTGTTTTAAACCCTGCAGCCTATTCAGTAACTTTAGTTTTAAGGGAAAAATAACAGTTTGGAGTAAAAAAAAAAAAAAAAAAAAAAAAAAGCTTGTCTTTAATTAGAACTGTTAAAACTGTTTTATTCAACACAGAAGATGTATATTTCCCTTTGCACTTGCTATTGCTCCAATTTTAATTTTGGCCATTCTGTTTTGTACAATGCAGTAATATTCCCAAGCTCATATGATTTGTGAGAACATTTTAAATTATTTTAGTTTTCAGTCAAGCAAACTGATTCACAATTCAGTATGTTTTTTTTTTTTTTTGTATTTTTTATTATTTCAGCTCACTTGCCACACATGATGCTCAACCTGATGCAAGAAATGTAGCACATTAACTGCTGTGATGAAGTTCTGTTTCACTCAATATAGTATTACCCTGTCACACTTTATCAAAAATGTATGACAAATAAAACAAACAGGCAGTTGTTAATATCATCATGCAGGGTTCCTAATAGAGTACCTGACACTCCACACAGCAGCTCTATTCTTGCCTTTTTGAATTAGGGAATTATCTTTATATAGATAAACAAGTTGACAAAGAATAAATTACTGTTCCTATATTATGAAGCACATGCCTCTTGTGCTTTGCAAACTAAAGCAATTGATTTGAATAATTCTTCTCAAAATTGCTTTGTCCCATTCTCTTTTTGAAAAGCAATCACTGCTTGTCTGGCCTTAATTTATGATCGCTGGCTTATCTTTTCTAATTCCACCAGGGCATGTAAAAAAAAAAGTGCTAGTTGTTATTGTTAAGTGTTATTTTAAATGTAAAACATGGACATTTTAATCTAAACAGACAGATTTTGTCCTGGGTGGATTTCCAACCTTATGCTTTCCCAGTTAACAATAAACGAAGATAAATTCTTTCACTCTGTAGATGCTCTCTGAGATTACAAATACCAATGCCAGACAGTGAGGCAATGAAATATGTTCTGGGAAGGAACATTAATATTAAAATATATATATATATATATATATATATATAATATATTATATATATATATATATATATATAATAAATATATGATATTTTCACTAAGTCATTATTATCCACTAAGTCCACTAAGTCATTATTATTTACCATTTTCAAGGTCATGATGACACATATAAAGTACAGTAGCACTCGCCTCAGACATGGAGTGCAGTTCCCTTAGAAGGCTTCCTTTCTTCGGATTCCCCCATACTTGTTCTTACTTATAATTATTCTATTCTGTTTGTGCACATACTTCACTGCTCCCTGTCTTGTTTCTGGGCCCTGTGTACTGACACACACACACAGAGCTCTGCAGGAGCACAACATCACATACAGACAAGCAGTCTGTGGCCTCCTCCAGCTCTTGATATCTATTTAATGTACCGCTTGCTCACACCTACTAGATGGGAGTTGCCCTTAGTTTGGGTCTGGGTGATGGAGGCTGTTGTCCTCCTCAGAAGGCAAATGTAGCTTCAAAGAATGGGGGGGGGGGGGGATTATGTCAAATTAACTGTTCAATTCTAATTTTTTTATTTTTTTTACTGCTCTTCATTAATGCCTGATCTCGGAATGCTTTAATTGTATAGTGGTATAAAAAGGACGCTGAAGACACCTGTCTGTTTTATAGGAGAGAAAAAACAGATTTGCAAATAAAACGCCCTGCACTGTACAAAGACATCACTGGGAATGGTTAAAAGTAGAAACACTTGCCATAACAGAGTCAATAGAGTGTTAGGTTTCTGTGGGCAGTCAGGATGGCTAGTGACCAATGATTCCCAACTCCAATGCCTTTTGGTAGGTGTCACAGGTGGCTGGAGTGGTGCATGTGGGAGGAGACATCAGGTTCAGGAAGCAGTATAGACACAAAGAGTACAGGGCTGAAACGGCTGCAGCCGTATCTTTATTAAATAATAAAACAAAGATTTAAACAAAACACAGCAAAAGAAAAGGACACATTGGCCAAAGTAAACATAACACAAACAATTATAATACTTCTTATCAAAAAATAAGTACCTTGTTCGCTGGCTGGTAGCATTCATTCTTACTCTCTTTAACTCTCCTCACAACTCTCTTCTTGTCTTTTATACTGTGGCTGGAGCCTTAATTACCCATTAAATAATTACCTTATTAAGGTCCAGCCACATTCCCACGAGCTACTTAGGATGGGGGATTCAACCCCATCCATGTCAACCACATTACGAATAATAAATAATACTGTCGGATGGCTTTTATCTGTCACCACACAAACATACATAATAATAATAATAATAAAAGGGGTGGGCACCTTGCCATACAAGGTCAATATGACAATGCAGCGATTCCCATAAGAAAGTTAGATTCAGTCTTGGATATTCAGAAGCACATGCCAAACAGGAGATACAGCTTCTTTACATTATAGTATCAATGTTGTGGATTTGCAAGAAAATGCAGGTGTTTCTTTTATTTATTTGTATTAAAAAAAATTGTAAAGCAACTGAGGGAAGGAATGCCAAAGTGGCTGCCTTTGTCTAACAGAAGTTGTTTGTTTAACTGTTGTGGCAAAGTGGTTTGTAGTGCACAGGTGCAGTGGTGATGCGGTGCTCAGGAATGATAGATACAGGATAGTTCATGGTGAAAAAGCAGCTCTTTATTTGCTGACAAATAATACCTTGCTCTACACAACAAATTGTATCGCTCAGGAAAACCACTGGGTTCAGTCCCAAAATAATAATACACTAAACAAGACACACACAAACACAACACGGTCACAAGTCTAGAGTGAGTACTCTTAGTGAAAGTGTTGATTTACAGGTTTATTTGTGTACAATGGTGAAGTGTAGTCCGGGTTTAATTGCAAGTGGTTTAGTTACAGCTCCCGAAGATTAGTATTCTATAATGACAAGCACAGACAGTTTGAAACAAACAAAACACTTAACACTCATGATACGCTTATCACAGTCCTGTTCCTTTCTCGGTCATTCTTATAACCACATCAAAGGAAACAGATTACATTGTCACATCCCCAATTATACCCTTAGTCACGCCCCCTGCGATAGCTAGTTCAATCACGTCTCCTCCAATCCATGACTGACACATCACATACCGCTTTAGGGCAATGACTTAGGGCACTGTTACTCCGCCCCCTTCCTGGATGGCTAGCTTTTGACTGACCCTGGAATGAACTGCCAGACCGACCAGTACGAGGCACTCTGTTCCTGTTAAACAGCACCTTCACAGATCGGGAGGGAGATTGTTGGCAAGGATTCATTCGCTCTCTGTCACACTGTTCCAGACGCTTTTAGACATGACGTCAAGTAGACCTGACGACTGTTTCAAAAAATGGAGTCTGGACAGAAAGAGATGGATGATGGGTGGTGGTCAGGTCTCTGAACGAGCCCTTGGCTCAGAGGTGTTCAGTAATCCAGCCACAGTCGATGGGTTTAGGTTCACAGCAAGTAGCAGTGCACAGTGAGGCATGACTCTTGTTTTAATAAGGCAGTATTCTTTAAGAAATATCTCTTCCTAGCAGCTTTCTGTCTCACAGGCTTACCATTACAGTCAAGTGAATCGTTATCACGCAAAACAGCATGTAGGTATCCTGAGATGGTGTATCATTAAACATTATTTCAGTGTCCCATGTAAACATTTTAAAGTCACAGAGAACATTTTGCTTGTAAAAGACTCTCTATGCACATACATACAATATATATCCAGCGTGCTTTTTGAACGGGACAAAATAAGAACTAGGCCACAAAATTATTTGTAAAGCCTGATTTATGTAACCAAGTTAATTTATTTATATTTTCATACAAGTGAATACATGACTCATTGAAAGCCCTTTGAAAGTGATATACTGTCTGTGATGCCAATCAGGTTTTAGAAATCACTTTACTTCTTATTTTTTTCCTTTTTGAAAATCATGCTGATAGTGTCCACAACAATTTGTGCCCTCTTCAATGCATTTTTTTTTATTGTCATTTTTTTTTTATGACGCTTGCAATAGTTTTAAACAGTTTGTCTGTAATAAGGTTTATTCTCTAGTTGTATGGCATAATTATATGGAATATATTCTAGGTTGCTGGAACGTACTAATATACAGACACTTTGCATGACTAAGCCTACATTACAGAAGGCCATGGCAGGATGCTAAAACTGAAGAACAGTTGTACTTCAAAGACCATTTAAGCTGATACATTAATTCAGGGAATTTTGCATGCTGCGTTGTTATGCTTATTGGAAATTCTAGAACCACCTTTCATTGGGAAATATATGTCCCATTAGCCTATGCATTTTAATCAGAAACCTAACTCTCATCCAATCCCTGTCTCTATGAGTCACATGGTTACAGTATATGGCTCCCGTGATTCCTATCAAACAGGTAATCAGAAGAAAATGTAAGGCTTTGCTGTATCCCATGGTCTTCCATAAGTGTCGGCAGGTACTGTACAGGTAATAAAATCAGAGAGATTCCTCTAGTGATGACTTGTACTCCAGGGTGTACGAGTGAATCTCATTCAAGAACAACACTTACAAAAAGTAACTGTCCATATCATGCGTTGATTTAGCCAGTGATTGTTTGAAAGAACCACGGAAGCACTAACTCATGGAGTAAGCCAATACTGGTTACTGAAAATGATTACCTTTCCCTTGAAGTGTCATTCTTTCATAACTAATTGGTAGCATTCAAGTGTCATTTCTTTGATTATCTTTAAACTTTAAAATTTAGGCTTTCATGCATTTTAAAAGGGTTCTTGTCTTAGAACACAGGAGTGATATTTGTTTTGGGAGATTCATTTAACGCATGTTAATCACACTCTGTCTTGTCTCAGCATACCATAATTCCTTTCCTACAGCACCATTTTAATACACTTGAGTGCAGCCCAGGATTGAATGAGTGTAGCCATCATTTGAATATAAAATTCTAGGTGATGCATTCTTCTACTCATTGCTTAATCAGCCCTTCATTGCATTCAGCAATATATGAAGAACGATAACAAAGAAAAACAATACCATAACCTCTGGATTCGCTATTCTCAACTCAAATACAGTGCCTCTTAATACTGCATCTCCTACATGTGATTCTTGCCAGTCTCGGCATGGCTCGGTTGTACAGTGGAAACACAGCCAGGCTCCTCCTCCCAGTCCCAGCATGGCTCGGTTGTATAGTGGAAACACAGCCAGGCTCCTCCTCCCAGTCCCAGCATGGCTCGGTTGTATAGTGGAAAAGTGTAAGTTTACTTCAAATGTCATAGTTATTTGGGTAGTCCCTCCAACAGCCTGGGACTCACCTGAGCCTTACATTTGCTGTGTATACCTATATGGTAACAGGGTGCTGGGAGACAGTCAACATGGTTTTAGAAAAGGGAAATCGTGTCTAACTAACTTGCTTGATTTTTTTGAGGATGCAACATCAATAATGGATAATTGCAAAGCATCTGGCATGGTTTATTTAGATTTCCAGAAAGCTTTTGACAAAGTCCCGCACAAAAGATTAATTCTCAAACTGAACGCAGCAGGGATTAAAGGAAACACATGTACATGGATTAGGGAGTTGTTAACATGTAGAAAACAGAAAGTATTGATTAGAGGAGAAACCTCCGAATGGAGTGTGGTAACCAGTGGAGTACCACAGGGATCAGTATTAGGTTCTCTGCTATTCCTAATCTACATTAATGATTTAGATTCTGGTATAGTAAGCAAACTTGTTAAATTTGCAGACAACACAAAAATAGGAGGAGTGGCAAACACTGTTGCAGCAGCAAAGGTCTTTCAAAATGATCTAGACAAGATTCAGAACTGGGCAGACACATGGCAAATGACATTTAATAGAGAAAAGTGTAAGGTACTGCACGCAGGAAATAAAAATGTGCATTATAAATATCATATGGGAGATACTGAAATTGGAGAAGGAATCTGTGAAAAAGACCTATGAGTTTTTGTTGACTCAGAAATGTCTTCATCTAGACAATGTGAGGAAGCTATAAAAAAGGCTAACAAGATGCTCGGCTACATTGTGCGAAGTGTTGAATTTAAATCAAGGGAAGTAATGTTAAAACTGTACAATGCATTAGTAAGACCTCATCTTGAATATTGTGTTCAGTTCTGGTCACCTCGCTATAAAAAAGATATTGCTGCTCTAGAAAGAGTGCAAAGAAGAGCGACCAGAATTATTCTGGGTTTAAAAGGCATGTCATATGCAGACAGGCTAAAATAATTGAATCTGTTCAGTCTTGAACAAAGAAGACTACGCAGCGACCTAATTCAAGCATTCAAAATTCTAAAAGGTATTGACAATATCGACCCAAGGGACTTTTTCGACCTGAAAAAAGAAACAAGGACCAGGGGTCACAAATGGACATTAGACAAAGGGGCATTCAGAACATAAAATAGGAGGCACTTTTTTACACAGAGAATCGTGAGGGTCTGGAACCAACTCCCCAGTAATGTTGTTGAAGCTGACACCCTGGGATCCTTCAAGAAGGTGCTTGATGAGATTCTGGGATCAATAAGCTACTAACAACCAAACAAGCAAGATGGGCCGAATGGCCTCCTCTCGTTGGTAAACTTTCTTATGTTCTTATACTCTACATGCACATAGGAATTAAAACAGCAAATAAATCCAATAAACACAGTTTATTTGTAATAGTATGGCGAGATGCAATTGAACAGCTGTGTTGGTAAACAGTTTCACTGTGTTGTTACAAGTCATGTCATCTCTCTCACCATGGTTAATTTATTAGGAATTGAAGTCAGTTAAAACTCAGGTCAAATACTGCAAATCAATAATGAATTCCTAAGCAAGACTAAAGAATGTGCACTTCATCAGAAATCTGAGCAATACTTCTCTTAATGGTGGATAAGATGATGCCAAACACTTAAATAACCACCCCCGAGACAGAATCCAGTTTAATAATTAATGAAGTTATTAAAGTGAAAGATTTAGTTTTAAATGCATTGCAGACTGCTAGCTCAGTAGTTGAATAATTGAGGCACACGCCCCTGCTACACATATCCACAAACATAGACAATAAATACAGAGAACACAGTTTAATAGACTAAATACACTATAGGTACTTAAACTCAGCTTCCCATTCTTCTTAAATAAATCCCAATGGAAGTACATTTATGAAGAAAAATGGACAGCAAAGTCTACATTATCCTACCGAGGATACATATTGTAGCACTGAGCCAGAATTTCCAATATAAAATGCAGGGTTTCCAGGATATAATGTGGGATATCCAGGATACAATGCAGGGTTTCCAGGATATAATGTGGGATTTCCAGGATACAATGCAGGGTTTCCAGGATATAATGTGACAGAGACAAGTTGCGGTTCAAAGCATTCATAAACCTTTATTTATTCTTTTCAATTTTTAGTGAACAGTGGCTCTCACTCCTTTCATCTCACTTTCAGTCTCAACCCCTTTCTCTCAACTCTCCCATCAACAGGTTCATTCCTATCATTTTGACCGTCATCTCACACACACCCCTAAGTACTCCCATCCCATAATCAGGTACATTCTCACATTGCCTTGCAAATCATCTGCCTCAGCGCTACAATATCAACAAGAGGACTGCACTATATCAATACAGTCAAGCATAGCCAGGTAAAGGTATGATCAAGTAAAGGAAAACAAGGTAAACACAGGAAATGAGGAAAAAAAACTACAGGAAAGTTTCATAACCCTTAATTTATTACAGTTAGGGCTTGAACTTTTTGGTTTTTATTTTCCAAAATCACTACCTCCCTTTAGATGTCAATCAATAGTTGTTGTTACAACTCCAGATAACTGATACAACACCAACTTTCTGAGTGAAGACAGCAGTCCTCCTGACAAAAAAAATACCAATAAAATACGTGATTCAACATTGCTCATATTATGTTCAAATAGGCACGTTTGATTAATTATTGTAGCATATTCACTTTTTATTCAATGTTGTCTTTTTGATTTTATCACCTTGTTTAAAGTATGTTTATTTTGTCACATTACTTTCTGTAGATTTGCACTGATTACACTAACACGTTAATGCTCCCCTGTTCACAACTCCCATAAGTGTAAATTGAAGCTGAGCACCTGGTATAAATATTCCTGATTTCATCCATTCAAGAGATGCTTTGTCCATAGCGAAGTGAACCTGGGTTTGTTTGGAGTGTAGGCTGAACTCACAGCCGGCAGGAGTAAAGGAATTGGACCCTGATTTGGCGGGTGGTAGGAAGACAAATAGGAAAGAAAGAGCCGCCGAATTTAAAGGAGTATCTCCCTGCTTGCACTTTTGGTCTGCATTCTGTCGTGTAGGTGTTTAACTGAGGGCCAGCCAGGGCAAGGCGAGCAAGGCGGTGGCCTAGTGCCTCACACCTAAGGGGGCCCCACGTCTTCAGAAACAGTCTTGCAAGTATTATGTAGGCCAAGTACGAGTCGTTATTTTCCTTTTACCATTGTAAAAGGAAAATAAAAATATAAAGAAATTCAAGTCAAGCGACGACAAGGAGCTCTGCTGCCGTATCTACACAAACCACCAAATAAAAGTCGGGAAGCAAATGAATCCGATTCAGACTCTTCACAATAATCATCTTCAGCATTGATTTTTGCTTACCAATGTAACATTACCACATTTGCACTTTCTAACAAAGTGGACATCCTCGTGCGAGTGTACTCGATCATAAGAAAATTAGGTAACGCTTTATATTGCGTGGCATAAATTAATATTAAATAGATATACAATTGCATATTACATATACTTTACATTAATATTAAATATATGCAATTGCATATTAATATTTAATAGCTATGCAATTGCATATAAAATTTGTAAAATTATTCCTTGTTACTTTCATTAACATTTAAGTCAGATCTAAAGAGTTAGCTGTCTGATAGGCTAATCAATATCCTGCCCCTCTACATTCCACTGAAGATAACCAAGTCACGGCGCAGGACAGTGCAGCATCGTCTTCTAAAGTTTTAGTGGAAAATTCTACAATGAGTAGCTACTATTAATCGACAATGAAATCGAGACTGTGTGTATTAAAGTAAGACTGACCACCACACCAACGGTTTGTATAGGTATCTGCAACAAATGAAATGTTCAGAAGCACATTCGTAAATGTAGCGTGGTGTAAAATAAAGCTGCTTCTTGGCGAGAATATTCAGAAACAAAACGTCATGGTTTGTTGGGCGTGTTGTTTTAGTGTAATTTACACAGCAGCAATTAAAGTGCACCCAAAACTGCAGCTGAATGTGTTGTATCTAAATGGGAAATATTACACGTGGATTTGATAAGTAGATCGGTCAAATATAATTTTAGATTTATATAAAAAGGATAATGTTTGCAAGTCACCGCTTAAGGCCCCGTCTATGGCCCCACACAGACTAGTATTTTAAAAGGCATTGGGGTTTTAGAAGAGTGCTGGAGACACACTGTATTGGTTTTATTTTTATTGGTTATATGAGCCCCATCTCTGTGCAGGTATTGAGCCGAACTGCTCTTTAGTTTTAAATTGCAATTCTGTGTTTAGTTATTGTTTTAATTAACGGGGAGTGAAAACCGCTTGCTGTGACTGTACTGTGCATTCTAGATCTGCCCTGTATTTAATAAAATAACGTTCATTGCCAGACATTGTAGTGTGGTCAAGTTTATTTTCCTTCTGGTAGTCTGCTTGGCTGATTCCACCCCATGCAATTGACATACCCAAATTCGATCATGATTTCATATTATTTCATCAGTATACCATAAATACATACAATAGAAACTATCAACATTTAAAACACTTCTACATAATGTAATTGGCATATCTGAATTAAATCAGAGATTTCATTTAAAGAATACAAACTGACTCCGTCATTGAGACCAATTGGTTCTAATGTTTGGAGGCAAATATCCAGTGTGCTTCTCTCCATAGTAACACAAGTATCAAATTCCCAGCTCGAGCTGGTAGAGTTAGTTTCTCCACCCCCACAAATCATAATGAGTGTGGAGGTGACCCGTGACCAGCTTTTTTATAGTGTTTGGCTATTGCATATTCTTGATTTTGGTTTCTAATTGCTGCTTTATGTTCAGAGATCCTTATTTTTAAGGCTGTTTTCGTTTGACCTATGTAACCAATCTGCATGGACAATTTAACATATACTCCTGTGATATTACAGTTAATGAAGGCTTGAATTTGTATCTTTTTCTCCGATCGTGGGTGATTAATAGTTTTAGTATTTACTGTATTGGAGCAGTGGACACAATGGCCACGTTTAAAATAACCATCCGGTGGATTAGATAACCATGTAATTGCTTTGTCCACATTTGCAATAAATGAGTGAACCAATTTGTCTTTAATGTTTTGTGCATGTTTAAAAGCAATTCGGGGCAGTTTATCTGTTAAGAGTAACGGAGGGAAAGTATATTACACTCTGATCAAGCAGAGCAATATTCCCTATGTTGTAAAATAGATCATAAACATACTGTAGTACCAGCAGGATAATTACTAGAGGCTGGTGGTCTACAACACTCTAGACCTGTGGTTTTCAACCTTTTCATCTCAAGTACCAGTGTTTCCAACAGGTGTACCAGTAACTATGTGAAATCTTACTGCTGTTGTAAAACCGAGACCTACCCCATTACAACCAGGTTTGTGTCTGTACTCACTTGTTTGTAGCCTCATTCTGCTGAATGGTTAATCTATGCAGCAGATGATTTTTAATATTTTGCAAGTGTTGTGTTTGGAATTGGTGACCGCACCTTTAATTGTGTACAGCTGTAACATGGGAATAGCATGCTGCAGCTCCTATGCTCAGTGTTAGTGAAGTCCTGATCTGACAGCATGTAACAGACAGCTCTGCGATTACATATTACCGTTTTATTTTTCAGTAAAAACAAGTCTAAATTGTTTATTGGAGTTAAGATAACTTTTTTCAGCTTGGTATGGTAACTTTTTCCTTCCTATTTTTTGTTGTTGAGCTTTTTGCTGCATTACAGCCCTTCATTAATTATTTTCTTTATTTTAAGTTTCCAGGGCGTTGTGCTAATGGCACGTGTGCAATGCACAAACCCTAAGTGTATTTTTAGTTTAGTTTTTTGCTGATCTTGTTCTACATTTCTTAAATGCAACTGTTTATTTTAAGCTACATTTGTTACACCACAATACTCATCCCACATGTTTGGTCACCATCACAACTGTTGCAAGAAGCTGGCATCCCCGTATTCTGCAGGTTGTTTACAGCACCTCTCCACACTTGCAACCATTTTTGTCGCAGTCTGGAGTCCTGCGTCATAATTTCATTTTTCTGTGATTCAGTGGTACAAACAGATTATGTTGGTGCAATTGAGGCAGCAATGTGATTGAGGAATCGTATCGTCATAAAGAATAACTGCTGGTGCGTACTAGTTGTTTGTCACGTACCAGTACTGGTACCATATCATTGGTTGTAAACCACTGCTCTAGACTTTCCACCAACATCTGTAGGTAATAAAATGGTTAACAGGGATAATTAGTAATAAAATTAAATTGTAATGGGTCAGGCCGAGGACAATGGGGAGGGAGAGATAGAGGAGAGTCTGCATGCTAAACAGTGAATAAAACAAGGATGCATGTAAGTAAATCAGAAAAGATTTCTACAGGTAAACAGATGAGCTGTCCTGTATAGCAAGGGTAACTATTAATAAGAAGTTTAGTTAGAGCCTCCAAGGGGAGACAGGATTTTCTTATATTCAATTTTGAAGTGTTTTGTTTGAAACTTGTTTTTGTTCCTGGGTTTTGTGTTAATAAAAGTGTGCTAAGGCGATGAACTACAATACTGTTTCTGGGTGTTTGCTATATCTGCCGCTGGCCAGCCTTGACCGCCAGTCACGTCGATATATGTGGTGGCACGGGTGGCATAACGCCCCCCTATTGACCCAGCCAGGAACTGAAAACAAATTTAAAAAAACAAATAAATAAATAAAATAGAGGATATATTGAAAGCATTGCTGCAAGTGACGGCTCTCCAACAGGAGACAAACCGCAATCAATAAGAACAACGGCAAGACTCAACAACAACAGAACTTCACAAGGCAACAGGAGACGAATAAACTTTTATTGGCACAAACTGCATTAGGGTCTGAAAGGAGGAACATCGCCTATATGGCCCAGTCATGTCTTGCGGGAAATGATGGCAGATGTTGTGTATATTTAAGTTTTTACATCTAAGGTCATATCACAATGTGGATTCCTCACAAATTACTATTAAATAACTTAGTCACTATAGTTCACCAATTATGCTATAAACTACAGCAATACATTACTCCAATAGTAATTCGCAGTTCTGGCTTAATTTTAATTGATTAAATCATGACTGTTTACTCTCCGTAAAAGTGCACCTTGTTTCAATCAAAAAAAAAACAGACAATTTAAGAAACATAATAGATATTCTAAATCTAATAGCTATAGGCACCTCTTGATAGTTTAAGAATTATATATTTACCCTTGTGGAGCTTGAAGAAAGGTTTTAAGAGCAGGAATGTTTCAAAGTCCAGTTGTAAAAAGAGTCCATTAATTTGCAAAACTTGATTCAACAGTCCTGGAGTTTCGTTGCAAATTGTTAGATTTCCAAGAACAATGTGTGAAGTTTTTCTCTTTAAAATCCCGCATAGAAAGTCAGTGGCAGTTAATCCTCTTCAAATATATTGTCTTTTGGTTGCAGTTTAGTTCCAATGCATATCAAAGTTCTTAAGTTGAAGAAGGTTTTCTCCAACAAGGCATCTTCTGTAGCTTCCAGATATATAGATGATTCCTCAAAAAACAGGTCCAGAATAGAATTTGAATGGGTGGAAAAATCAATGCCCCGAACTCATTCGATTTCCAGTATTTAAAATTGGCATGAGATGGGTGGTCTGAGACACCAGCCAATCATTTGGGATTAAACCAAAATGTAACCGCATTGGCAGTCGTCCTTAGAAAAAAGTGTGTCCTTGATCTTCACAGATATGTTGTCCATGCCTTGGATAAGGCTGTCCATCAAATATCTTTTTAAAAGGTAACTTAAGAAAAAGCCTATTTTATTAATAACTTGACTGTGCTCCTTCCTGTCTCTATAAAACCTTCATATTCATGTTGCCCACAAAAAGATGAATAACTCCATACCTTATTATATATGACTACTCAGAGCCTGAGTAACACAAATTATATTTGGTTATAAAGTACTATTTGCTCATTTTAAATTGTAACTTATTTTTTACAGATTTAACCATGCATGTGCCAAATGTCATTGAAAGGCACAAAACATATTTTCAATCCTTAATATCATAGCGACATTGTATTTGCTGTATGTCAAATACAGTCTGACATACAGCAATCAATGTGTATAGTGTTTGGTATTGTTAGTTTAAGAAATTTATAAACAAAATGTTAGTGTCAATCTTGTATTTAGAAAGTTTTAGGAAAACTATGTATACTCATCTAAACATTTTAAAGGTTTGCTGACTGGCAAAGCTACTTCAAAGACATTCTCTAACCCAATTAGAGTTACTCATAAATTTCAATAGACACATTAACACCTGGACTAGAGACAACCATTTGATCAGAGTCTGACTGTTTAGAAAGACAGACACACTTTCTTGAGCCACTTGGACTGGTATACTTATCTAATCAACACAATCTTGTTCATTTCTTCCTGGCCTGGCTAGCAGATCCGCAGACTGCTTCCTTAGTTTCTTTTGAAGCTTGCATTTTAAGTTGGGTGAGGGGAAATGAGAGAAAGAATGCAGGATTAACTCAACACATAGAAGAAAAATATAGAATTATATTAGAATACATAAATTTCCCTCACAATGACATGGAGGCATATCTGTTACCCTTTGTGATAGCTGTAGAGAGGAGTCCTGGCCAAAGGCACGGTGAGCTAGTATAGTGGTCCCATTCTTAGTCGGTGATACCCAGAAAGCCTACAGCGACCTGGAATCGGAGACTGCTGAGGATTACGGGAGACTGAAGGCGAAGATCCTGGCACGTGCTGGCATAACTTCCACATTGTGAGCCCAGTGTTTTTATAAGTGGCAGTACCAGGAAGGACAGGCACCGAGATCACAGATGTTTGACCTAATACATCTTGTACAAAGGTGGCATGAACAGAGCTCAACTCCTCCGCTAGAATTGTGCAAATCCTTGTGCTGGATCATTTTTTGCGTGGCTTACCACCCATGTTGAGAAAGTGAGTAGGGCAAAGTTTCCCCACCAACCTCAACTAATTTGTTGCTTTAGTAGAACGACAGTTGGCTGCTGAGGAACTGACCTGTACACCCTACTCTGGGCCGTCTCAGAGCAACTGGTGACCCCCAGCCCGAGTTACTGGTTTTCCCAAGACTCCGGGTAAGGCTGTATTGGAGAATGGGAAGGGGGACACTGAAGAGAGGTCAACGACAGTGAAGGGACTGGGGTTAAGGGGGAAAGAGCCTTATACAGGTTATGATAAGTTTGCCAATGGCTTTAAAAGGGCTAAGAAAAATGACAGGAGTTACCGGTGTAATGAGTGGGGTCACATAGCGGTACAGTGTTCAAATGAATTTGAACCCATGCAGTGCACTGTGAGGAAGCAAAACTGGGGAAATGAGGAATATAACTGGGCAAATTAATTTAGTAAATGTTGCAGAGGGAACCCATGCTTTTATGCTGTCAGTTGAAGTGAATGAGAAAAGGGTGTGGCTCTGGCAAATTTGGGTAGTGCTTTGGTAATTCAGTGAGAGCAACCTAATTGGAACATTGGTGGGAGAAAACACTACACAAGTGCTAAAGACAGGTCATTTCAGTGAACTGAGCAGGATATTGCCAGAGAGACAGAGAAACCGCCCCTGGTGTTGGAGGAGACTGGGGAAAGTTATGTACTAGAGCAGTTGGCAGTTCATGGCACTACATTTCGTCATGACCAGGCTTCAGATCTCCTGTTAGCTAATGTAAAAAAAGAGGTGATGATGGTGAATGGAATCCTGCTGAAGGCGATACTATATTGTGAGAAATGATTTGTGATACTGGGTTGTACCAAGTAATGGCAAAGAAAAAAGAACATCTGCTAGTTCCAAAGAATTACAAGCAAAAGGGAATGCATCTAGCTCATAGTCAATTGTTTTGGTTAAGCTTCTATCAAGATGTAAAAGATTATTGCAATCCCTGTACAGATTGTCAAAAAACCAGTCCACGTACTCATTTTAGAGCCAATAATTGATACACCTTTTAAAAGAATAGCAATGGATTTGGTAGAGCCACTAGACAAATCAGCAAGTAAAATCCTAGCGACCAGACATTGTGAATCCAAATGGGTATTCAATAAGAGATCATGTCAAAAATAGAGTAATACTGCTTTCTAGTGGACGATGGAGATGGTTCAGTTTAGAATTAAATTAATATTGTTTTTGCTGGGAAAATGTTAACTGCACAAAAACGATATTCTTCTTAAAGTTAAACATAGAAAATGTAGTGTATTAAAAGCCTTACTTAAATCACAAAAAAATTAAGTAATGTATCATTCAAGAAATGGATTAAAATCAAATTAATTCATTGGAATGGTACTTATGGGATTTAAAGGATTTATTTTGGTATTGCAATGTGTGAAAACACATCAGAAAAATGGAAATGTGATTATTATGTGAACATGAATAACTTAGGAAAAGTTTCTTCATAAGAGTATTTTTAACTGAATGCTTTTTCTGTTATTTACAAGCTTTTGTTCAAATGAAGAAGGGAGGTATTTGTTTGAAGTTATGTCATCTGCTTACCCTCAAAACAGCCAATAAAAGTGACCTGATTGAGGATTTACCCATGTAATGACTAGTAGAATCAATCAATTGAATGACAATAATCTGAGAGGTATACCTATTCTCAAATGTTATAAAAATGCTTACAGCATAGGTCTCAAGAAATCTCTCTCTAGAAATGTCAAGAAAAACATCATCAACTTCTCCAAGGACTCTCTCTCTCCAAGTACTTTCTCCAAGGATTCTGTTTGAAACAGATAAAAAAAAACAAAAAAAAAACAATACTACTCTTGGAAAAGCGACACAGAAACATCTAAGTTTGTACAATTGGACTGAATCGCTGAAGACTCAACAACTCTGAACATTCTAGCTTCAAGGACCAAAACCTAAAACACAGCTGACGAAAATGACCTCTTGATGAAAAGATCTTAATTCAAAAGATGAATAAAAAGACATTTGTTGCTACTAAATCTGAAAAAATCCTTTAACTGAAGAGGACTACAAACTGAAGACCAGGTTCTAAACTGAAACACTTTTTAACAATGAAGAGAAAACTATATAGGAGTTTGTGTGGTCCAGTGGTTAAAGAAACAAGCTTGTAACCAGCCACTGGCTCATTGTGTGACCCTGAGCAAGTCACTGAACCTCTTTGTGCTCCGTCTTTCGGGTGAGACGTTGTTGTAAGTGACCCTGCAACTGATGCATAGTTCACACACCCTAGTCTTGCATTTTGTAAAGTGCTTTGTGATGGTGGTCCGCTATGAAAGGTACTACTGTATATAAAGATTATTATTATATACAGTAATTCTTCATTGTGTGGCTGTTTCAACTTTCTTCACATATAAGGACTGGTAACTAAACACATGTCTATTGTAGTAAAAAAAAAATAAGCTGACAAATGATTTTTGATTCAAAAATACTTTATATGTAAGAAGGCTATACCTCCGATCTAAACACATGTGCATGAGTTCCAAACTGGCTTTGGACAAGGCCTCAGTACAGCTCAGTGCATATGTTTGTATCAGAAAGCACATGGGTCTATGGAGTCAATTGGAAAGAGATGAAAAGACTGACAAACCTTTACAATGTTTGATATTTATACTTTTGTAAGCAATTGTTGACTCCTCTTCAGCGTGACCTGGTTTCTGTCCAATAATCGAGGTAGTCATTCTTTTATTACGCACGGAGAGCCTACCACATACTTCCTGTGTGGGAAGGGGGGCAGTGCTTTCTGACCTTATGGTCCACCACATGCTACATTCAGCAGGACACATCTATGAAGTAATATTAACCTATATTGAATTACATGATCAAATATGAATGCATTGTTGAATGTTAAATGTATTTAGAATCTTAATTACAACTGAATATATGGTTAATTTGTCTTGAACATATTTCGTATAATACTTGATTATATATTGAAAATGAATTACTACAATCTAATACAGTCTACTCTTATTTTTGTAACTTTAATAAAATAAGGTATTTACTTTCAACAAGACTTGTCGATTTGTTTTTGTATGTTGAAACAAACACTGATACGTGATAACATTGAATTGAATCAAAGCCGAATATTGTCTAAACCTTAAATCATATCCAAAATGAGTCAATCATATTTATAGTCAGAATTCTAGGATTACTGTAAAATATATATATTCATATGCTCATGTCTAGCTTTTAATTACACTTGGATATGAATGTAGTTTTGATGGTGATATAGAAGGATATTGTGGTAAAACCCTAGATCATTATAGTAAGGTATTGTCTATACATAGTGTGAGATAGCGCCCCCTTTTGATAGTGTGGTGAGGCTGCTATCCTCACACAGTTATGTCATTTCTGAGGTATACGCTCCTAGTGATACGAGGACCAATATATCTCCCTTCTGCTATTCTACCCCATACCTGACCACATATTCCCCCCTTAGCTCAGACCCATAGGGGCGAGTGACCTGCGCCGAGAGGCAATAGACTCTGGGGAGGCCGTCTGCATTCTCGTGCTTTCACCCTGTTCTGTGCTCAAGTGTATATTTAAAGGCTTGTATGCTTAAAAACCACCTCATCACCCTTGCGTTCTTTTCTGTTTAATTGCATCCACGTGAGGGGAGCGTGATCGGTAACTAACTTGAATCGTCTCCCCAGCAGGTAATATCTCAGGGCTTCTACAGCCCACGTAACAGCGAGGCACTCCTTCTCTACCACCGCATAGTTTCTCTGGTGGTGACAACTTCCTACTAAAGGAACAATATCGGGTGTTCCTCTCCATCTACCTACTGAGAAAGAACAGCCCCCACCCCTACCTCGGATGCATCTTTTTGCAACACAAATTCTTTACTAAAATCTGGGGTAATTAACACAGGAAGTTTGGAATGCAGCCTCGCTCTCAGGACTCCATTTGACCATCAGGGGCCCTGGTTAAATCTGTAAGAGGAGCCGCTTTTGTGGTAAAGTCAGGGATAAATTGCCTAGAATACCCCGTCAGGTTAAAAAAAAAAAACAATCTCACCACTACCACCATGTGTGAGATAGCACCCCCTTTTGGTAGTGTGGCAAGGCTGCTATCCTCACACAGTTATGTCATTTCTGGGGTTTCTGGGTTATAGGCTTATATAGTACTGACAAGTAATATGCACTAAATAAGTGTTTTATTTATTCAGTCCAAACCATAGCAATAGGGCAACTGGCCTTTAAATGCAAAAAAAAATAAAATAAATAACTGTAGAAAATTCAAACAAAAAAAAAAAAACTAGCTCTGAGCTCTACCTTAACTTTGGTGATTTCCCTCATTTAGTCCCTGTCTATAAAAGGAGAGGGCTAATTCCTGCTCCCCTTCTTAAACCAAAAGGCTCTATCTATCTATCTATCTATCTATCTATCCAGTTGCAGTACCAAAACTCGTTGTTCCTTCAGCAGTGTTTCCAACCACACCTCATGCTAACACCACCAATCAAGTACTATTTGCACTGGTCTTTTATACCAGCCCTTATTAGTTAATTGTAATCAGCTGTATAATTAACTAATTTGTTATAGCCAAATTGGCCTCATTAGACCATTGCCTTCTGGGAGATGTAGTTCAGAGAGACAGAAAACTACATCTCTTGTCTCCACTGCACCTGCAGCGGTACATGGAGTATACGCTCCTAGCGATAGGGGACCAATATATCTCCCTTTTATCTCTCTGCTATTCTACCCCATACTTTATCACACTAGCTAAAGGCGTGTCTTGAGAAGTTTTCCAAATACATGTTTACTTGTCTCAAGATAGCTTAAGGATTTATGTTCCAATTAATTTATCATAACTTTTATCTCCACAGAAAAAAGAAATTAGATCTGGGAATCATAGAGGAGTCCAGTAGTGAGTGGACTAGTCCTATAGTTATGGTGCCAAAGCCAAATGGTACATAAATGTTTTGCAATGACTTTAAGAAAACTAATGAAATGTCAAAATTTGACGCTTATTCCATGCCCAGGGTCGATGAATTAATTGAAAAATTGGCAAAAGCTAAATATTTAACTACACTTGACTTGACTGGGGGATATTAGGGGGGATAAAGGGCAAAAGAAAAAACAACCTTTGTGTGGCGGAGTGTCCCGCCCCATTTTATGTATTTGTTTATTATTATTAGTTATTGTTTGAGTTATGTATTATATGACAGCAAGAAGCCAATATTATTATGTATTATTTGAATTATATTGTTGTTTGGCAGGACGAGTGAGTTGCCACCCGTCATTATTTGTTATTGTTTTGTCATTGTTTTGGATACCTCGTGAAGATGTGTGACTGATTAAGTATTTAATTAGCTCACAGTCACGTATCCTTATTAAACTTGTGTAGACTCTGGCCGAGTGGTAATGAGGTAATTACTAGCTAGTTGACCCATTGGCCAGAATATAAAAGACCTGCAGTTTGGCCTCCCAGGGTTGAGAGTGCAGGGTTGTGTTCGTTGTTCCGTGTTGTGTTGGGTTGTGTTGTGTTGTTTTGTTTTGGCTCTTGTACCCTTTTGTTTATATCAGTGTTTTTGTTCTGTTTAAATATTTATTTTTGTTTGTTTAATAAAACGCTGAGTTTGCTAGTCCTTGTTGTGGTTTTATTTCCCTGGTCTGACCTCACCCCTGCAGCCAACCAGGTCACACTTTGTTATACCCAAAGGTTTGTTCCAGTATAGGGTTTTGCCATTTGGTTTGCACGGAGCCCCGGCAACATGGATAAAATATTATGCCCACACACTCCATATGCGTCAGCTTATTTAGATAACGTAGTCATTCATAGTGAGGATTGGTAGACACACCTACACAAGGCAGATCTGGTTTGATTTGAAAGGAGATTCAATATTGTTAATTTGATTGCTAAGTTGCAAAGTATTACAATGTGGTAAATAAATTAAAAATAAATAAATAAATAAAAATCTGTTGCCTGCCATTACAGGATTTTCTCGCTTACCCCCTAAGGAGCGCTCAAGTACCCCCAGGGGTACTCTGACTCCAGTTTGAAAACCGCTGGAATAGGCAATCCTCCCCTCAACAAACTTACAAAAAATATAAATAGAGCAAAACAGTATCAAAAGTGCTATCCCTTTCTCGAGGGGCGGTGCGTTCATTTCCACACCCCAGACACCTTGCTTGCTAAATATCCTGGTTTCCTTAAACAGCTATTTGTCCCATCTAAATATATAGAATGTATATAGCAAAGATTAGTATGAGAAAAATCAGTCCATACGTATGGTACCTCAATGCCATTAACTCACTTTCAATGGAGAATGACTGGGCGAAACAGCTTCACTTTACCCCTGGAATGGTGATCAATGAGCCTTGTGTAACATTCATTTCACCCCCATGTGCACTCTGCTTCTGCACAGACCACACCTTATTTGCTATTTACATTCCCTGACTCAGGCACATGCACGTCTCCTCTCTCGTTCAAACCTTGTCTTTACTATAAATCTGTGAGCAGAACTGGTATGCTTCTGGGGGAGGTTGTATATGTCATAAGCAGGTTGTAAACAAATAATAAAATGGGATCTCCTTATGGTAAAAAAAAAAAAAAAAAAAAAAAAAAAAAGGTTTTTTACAGCAGGTTAACTAAATGAATGAACATAAATCAATACAAAGATTTATAGTATTATCAACTAGTAATATTTAAATTAGCGGAAATACAAATGTCTAAAATGTCAGATTTTAAAGTCAATTAAATAGAATAGTGCCTTGGAGTTAAAAGATGTGGCAAATACATGCATACAGTACTTAACCTTTAAAAAAAAACATGGTCCTTTCTTTCTAATATTAAAATCTAGTACCTTAAAACTGAATCATAAGGCAAATCTTCAGGGAACCTTTTCCAGTTATTTTCCTGTGTGAGTTCAAGCAAAATCTCATTTCTCAAAATGGTGAAAACTGCTTAAAAAGATGTCATTTGAAACTAGTTGTGTCAACCGTGCCCTGTGTAATGGATACAAACAATTAGAATTTATAGCAGTTTATATTCCAAACAAATCCTAGACTACAGTAACCGCAAAAAAACGACCATGTAAAAAGTGACTGTGTTATTATTATGGTAAAAGCACAGCAAAGTCCCCTAAATCATGGTGAATGTGTACATACAAGTATTGGATCACATGGGGGAAGCACAGTAAATTGCATAAATTACACAGCTGATTTACTTTAAGTGAATTTACATGGAGGTTATACAATTCCTGAAGTTAACTTGCATATTAAGCACAAGCATTGTCATAGGATGTAACATCTAAATTGAAATAATCTTCAAGTTTCCACTGCAGCATTTCAAATGTGGGCCGCTCATTAGCTTCGTCTTTCCAGCACTCAGTCTTGATCTCATAAAGCTGCGGGCGGCAGCTGGGAGGGCAGGGCATTCAGCACCCCTATGGCCTGCTCCTGGATCACCTGATAGTTTGTTAGGCCTTTAAAAAGAGAAGACATACAACACCAACATTACTATTAGACCATGCACAGCCAAACCAACATTTCAGCTAGTGGTCTCCTCAGTGTTATTAATTCAATGTTTGAACCGCACTTAAAGCATTATGAGGTAATCCCAGGTTATGCACGATGCCTTGTAAAAACTCACCAACGTAAGGCGTCTTTGCAAAGGTCACTATTTCATACAGTAGGATTCCAAAGGACCACACATCCGATTTGATGGAATATTTGTTTAAATTCAGGTGCTGTCCATTTCACAGGGAATTTAGTTCCTAGTTTGGCCTCATACACAACTTCTTTCCTAAATGACAGAACATAGACAATAATACAACAGTTGTGCTACATTTTATGCATCCAACTTACATAAAGTAGAATGAACCAATCATTTCATTCAACTCCATTATGGGTTTCACACTAGACAGTAGTAGGTTTTAAATGGAGATGCGGTAGTTTGCATTGGTGGAGATTTTTGCATGATTATGCTTTAAAAGTCAATCAGCAACTGTTACACTAATCTTTTTCACACCCCTCAATTCCATAGACATATTTATATTTTAGCAGTAGTCACATTCAAAGTTTTAGACATGTGAAAATACAGCACAACAAAATATTAACACAGTTACAGAAAGCTTATCATGAATATACTGACAAGCCCAAAATCAGCTACTTTGCAGTTGTTATTTTCACGAACTAGCGCGTTTCTGGCAGCCAAATCCCTATGGATATAGTTCTGGGATTCTAGGTAAGCTATTCCTGCAGCCACTTGAGCAGCCTCTTCTATCTGGTCAGAAATACAGAGCTGCCTACCTCCAGCTACTGTGGAAAAACAGAGCAGGGCACTGCAGTTTAAACACACTTCCATTATACATGGAACTGGCTTGAAATGAAATATTTCCCTTGAGGTTAACAATCCCTTTTATTTGTAAGAAATCTGTATTTAAAATAGTGCTTCGAGTCTAATCCCCTTTTCACAATAATACCCAATGAAATGCTTTTTTAGTTATTTGTTGCATTATATATACAGTATTTTGCTTCTGAGCACTGTGTAAATTGTTGCTATTCAAAAGCTTTACCAACCTCTTGGAGCTATTTCAACAGGGATTTCAATGGATACAAGATTAATCGAAATAATTTCTCAAATGAGTGCTACCGCCCTCGTCTTGAGCACAGTACATTATTCCTCCCATATTGTAATTATAGACTTTATGGGTATCCATTAGGTATGAACTGTTCCTTCCCACACAGTGAGCAGCAATTCAGAAAGGAACTGTAATCTAATCACTGGGAAGGGTCAGAGCAACACAGAGCAGGGTAAACTCGTCTGCGTAGATAACACCAATCGCTTAATGCCTGTGCTGTGTGACTGACCTTTTCTTTTTCTTCTTAAGACAGCACGCAGGGGTCACAGGCCAGGTACAATATTAATCTTCCAAAATGGCAGCACCATCAAAGTGCCGCCTTTAAGTAAAAACAAAAGCAACTGTGCTACTGAAAGCCAGAGAGACATGCACAGTAGGTTAGCAACAAAGCCATAAATGGCTAGGCATCTACATTTCCAAACTTAATACACATTCTATCAGGAAAAAGGTGGTTCTCTGAGGTTCTTTTTGTGTTTCAAGGCTACACATCCTTTCTGAAATAAAGGGTGGTGTGGACTCTCATTCACACATACATCCTTATGATAAGGGCTGTAGTGCTTTTAAGTCTGGTTCTCACTGCCGGTCCGGTCCACGTTTTCATACACCCCACACAAGAACTGCACAACTCATTTCATCTTCCATAAAACACATTTCTTTTTCTTTTGAGATTCATTATCTATTTTTTTCCATTTCTTATAGGGCTCAACTACCTAATTGATTGTGTGCATGTGAAACTAACCTTATTGTAGGATGTTCCTGATTGGCTGAACAGTGCCTTACTCTTGCTTTGAATGGAACCTGAAACTCACCCCCTATATCCCTCTGTCAATGTGTGAGGTGAACTTGTAAAATATAGATGATCTGGTATGGGTATCTCAAGGACACATTTATTTCACAGAGCTGCTCATAAGAATCACCATCATTCTGACAAGCCAAGCTATAATATACTGCAAGTGGAACAATGAATAGTGGTGCTCAAGCAGGAAAGTGCAACTATTATTCTTTTTACAGCACCCTTGCAATGGAATTTCCCCTTTCAAGTTAATGTGTATATATATATATGTATGTGTGTGTGTGTGTGTGTGTGTGTGTGTGTGTGTGTGTGTGTGTGTGTGTGTGTGTGTGTGTGTGTGTGTGTGTGTGTGTGTGTGTGTATATATATATTTTCAGCTTCATGAAACATCAACAATGTGTCTGTCTGGGATACTGAGTTCAATTCCAGCTGAGCTCTATCAAAATCTCTTGTGTCTTCGGTTTTGTCCAACAGTACTGAAACTTACTTACCACAGGGATGTGCAGCTTAGTTTATTCAAGAATATAGTACACAGTAGAGCTGCAGTTTTCCATAATGCATTAATCAGTTGTGTGAGTAACATTCCATTTACAGGAAAGAAATCAAGGCTACAGAATGGCTCAAAAGTTAGCCATTATCAACAACTGATAGAGTTGTGTATGCATGAAACCATGCACACGGAAATGGTGAGCATTTGAGGGTCAATTAGAGATAAAGAAAGCAATGCATTACAGTGCTCCCTTATAAGTGTGTACCATGGTACTTTCCATGGTTATACTATGCATTTACCAAAGGTTTTTTTTTTTTTTTTCCTTTACCATGCTTATCTATGCTTTACCATGCTTTCGCTATGCTATATTTGTTAGGCTTTTACTACAATAAACTTTAAGAGTTATCAAGGACTTTTCAGCATTTTTTGGATTTATGAAAAAATCATGAAAATCTCAGCCAAAATATGAAAATGTATTCATTGATACAGCAAATTGAGAAAAATACCCCACGGAATTATGAATTATTCAAGCCATCAACCACTGTCTTTTTCTTGCTGTTTCCCTTACTGCTCTCTCTGATCTGAGATCTAAGTAAGAGGTGTCTGCTTACTCTGAAGGTACCCTTCAGCACCCTAAAAATAGGGGGAAAGAAAACCAGCTGTTGTTATTGAAGTGCATAGCTATCCATTGAGAAACCACTCAGGAACTGTGGAGATAATAAGGCTTGTGAGTTTCATCTAGGGACCAAAAGAAACGGGAATAAGTTTCCCAGCAATCCTCTTAACAGGTAGTTTTGTTCATGCTATCTTAGTGAAGAGAGTACTTCCATAGATTTGTTTCTACAATTTGAAGCTACACATTCCAGTTTATATCTTGAAATCTATTTTATGTTATCCTATTTACAACCAATATAGGATTCTATTTAAGTTATCTAAACTTGGTGGACTTAGCAGGACCTTTTCAGGCACTGTACTGTAGATATTGTTACAGACAGAGATACACTAAAGAGTGTTGATTTCCATAACCCCGGTTCTAAAATGTTAGATCTCCCAGTGTTAAGTTTAAAAACATATCATCCCTTTTCCTTTAACTATAATGAGACTGCAGGTGTCTATCTTTACACCAACGTGCAGTTTGCCTCATTTGCTTTGCAAAAGGAAAATAAGACTTACAAAACTAGTAACATGTGCCTTAGGGATACTTTATTTAACCTGATTTGTTAGTTAGGCTACTAGTAGACATGGGTTCAACTGTATTTGGCATTTGAAAAACAAACACCAAGTTAACAGTAAAGGGATCAGTAGTATACAAATACAAAAGGATCATTGTATACTGATCTACAAAAAAAAATCTACAGAAAAACTGTTAGTCCTTGAGGATGCAATATTAAAATGACCTTGTTAACAAGATGCAATCAGAAGACTTCACAGACTTTAAAACAATGTTTACCCAATTCGTTTCATTAAGATTGTAACTATGCCAAGTTAGTTCTGGGAGAAATATTTAAATAACAAAAAAAACCCAGATAGCTTCAAAAATATTCTGAAGCAAAAATAAAGCTTGTATCCATGTGTGGCAAATTTAATGAGTGTACCAAACAGCTATTGAGCAATGCAAGTTACATCTCAAGAGATTAAACATGCTGCTGCACTACAGAGAGTTTCTCTTGTTTAAAATTCAATTTGACAGATACCATGCTCGACCCATAACTTCTGTCTGCCTTATGAAATCAAGCATATTTACCTGGCTTCAGTGTTTTCAGTGCAACAGGTGTAGTCTCATTCCACAGTCCTTCATGCACGTCCCCGGACTGACCAGCTCCCAACTTTGTGAGTAGCTTCACAGAAGAACGTTCGATTTCCCAATGGTCTACTGTATTGTAGGACAAACCATGGGTCTGAGGAATCTCCAGCTACAGAATGAACAATACAACAAACGTACATAAATAAAAGACATATATGGACAAACTGTACTGGAAATTTCATTAGTGTCCATAGAGTTACTATTTGCTATTTCTGTTATCAACATCAGTTTTTAGTTTTCTGTCCCACACGACAAAACATTTTTCTGAAAAGCCACTGTGCCGATGTAAATGTCTGGCGTGTGAGAAGTTCTGTATCTTTCAATGCAGAACTGAGCCATTCAAAACTTCCTGCATGGTGATCCCTTTACACAGAGGCCATCCACAGTGTCTGAATAGTGCTCTAGAAGCTCCCTTAATGTGTTCAATAGTTTTCTTTTAGATTCAAAGTAACCCCCAGCATCCCGCTTTTGTATTTTGTAGTTTTTAGAGTCTAATGCCATCTATACAATTTATAGTCTGCCCACATCAAGTTTAAAAGCAACTGAGAAGTTCTTAAGCATCTCTAAATTCTTGATACTTTGGGTATTCATCCGTCACAGGAGTTAAAAAATAATAGATGTGATTTTTAGAACTTGATTTTAGAACATAATCCAACCTTTAATCTTTATTTATATTCAGTTGGCAATAAAGTACAGTAATCTGATATGGTAGACTGTGGGTAATATATTGATACAAATACCACATCAAAAGCACATTTTATGAGAAAATAAAATGTGATATATAAAACTAGCTTGACACTCAGGACGATTAAATCCTCTGTTTGCCTTTACACTTGAAAGCCAGTGCCTGCATGCAATATAGTGTGGCATGCAAATTCTGCCAACCAGATTTCTAAATGACTGGAACCTCACCTAACCACAACTCACCCTGAATATAAAATAAATAGATGTTAATTTGTATTTTTATTTCTACTTATTTGCTCAATTAGTTATGCAGGGGGTTTAAAGTTAGTATATGGAATTTACTGAGATGCACAAATATTGCTTTTATTTGAACGTATGTAAATATATTTGAACTTATGTGTGTGTGTATATATATAAAGCATTTTAAAATCTGTTTGGTCTTTGCCTCTAGAATGATAATGGGCTAAATTGGTTAGCCAGAAAAACATTTATTTATTTTCTGAACACTTATAAATCTGGGGGAAAATACAAGATATAAGTTAAATCTGAGAATAAATACAAGATTTAAGTTAAATCTGGAAAAAATATAAAAGTAAAATATTAACGATTTTTTTTTTACATATGGCACTCCACAGGATCTAATGCAGAATTTGTTATTCCAGTATCTGTGTTGTCTACTTCACTTTTTTCGTATATAGGTTGTTTAAACAGGTAAGGACAGCCGTTCAGCAAACAAGGACATGTTTGTTTCAGATTAACATTACCCATAGCTACTTACCGTGATACTAGGCCCCTATGTGATCAACATAAAATAATGCCTAACACAGCATAGAACTTTTTTTTTCTGGTTCAACTATGCATATGCATTTCCTAGCAACTTTGTTTTTGTCAGAGCTTATGAGCAAGAACATGTGTAAGAGCCCGGTTTCTGAGGGTGTTTAACCATTTCGTTACCTTTTAACAAATGATGAATTGAAAGGTTACACATTTCCGTGGCATTACTCAGCAGAGAGACACGTATACAAGTACAGTCAAAATTCCAACACAATCTTTAACCATGTTAATTTTAATGTAGAGCACTTGTTAATTCTTCTTCTTCTTCTTCTTCTTCTTCTTCTTCTTCTTCTTCTTCTTGTGGTTGTTGTTCTTGTTTACATAATTGTACCAGTATTTAAAAGTCTTATATGTGTTCCATATGTATCCCTACAATGTGTAGCTATTTTATAATGCATACAGTATGTTTTTTTTTTTTTTTTTTTTTTTTTTTTTTGCAGGGCACATTTCCCTCGTACCCTGTAACGGAAAGCAGTCCTCCAACATTGGTGGGGGTGAAACCAGCAGGTATTCAACCTCTGCTGGTGGAAGTGGCGAAGGTATAGGCAGCTCCTGCTGCTCTGCTCCTGGTGGTGGCGGAGGCAGAGGCAGCTCAATACACTTGGTGCGCACGATGCTCGGTGCAAGAGGCGTCTAGTACTTAGAGGTTGTGGTGCTTGGTATGCTCAGTGCACATAGTGCTATGTACACGCGGTACTCGGTGTGCATATCGGCCACAGTGCTCGCTGCACACGGTGCGCATGGCGCACAGTGTTGATTGGTGCACACGGTGCCCTCAGTACACACGGTGCTCAAGCGCTCTTGTGCCTGGCACTCGCCGCCTGGCCGGTAGGTCACCTACTACACTGAAGGTGTACTTGGCGGCCATTTCTGAGTGCCATGCCCCCGTTGATTCTGAATCTCCGGGTGCGCGTTCATTCTCCCCGAATGGAGTCTCGATATTTTATTGGAGGTTCTCACGAAGGCCCCTTTTGAGCCTATACACTCCATAGAGCTGAAGTATCTATCTATGAAGACAGCCTTCCTCTCTGCTATCACCTCCACAAAGTGGGTCAGTGAGCTACAGGCGCTGTCGGTGCACAGCTCCTGTATGCATATTTGGGACGATGGCAGCAGGATGTCACTAAGTAAAAAATCCTGCTTTCCTCCCTAAGGTGATCACAGCCTTCCATATAAATCAATCTATGGAACTGGAGTCTCTCCATCCACCTCCGTTTTCTTTGGAGGAGTATAGGAGATTGAACTTCCTCTGCCCAGTGCAGGCATTGAGGTGTTATGTTGTTAGGACAAGAGCTCTGCGTCATTCTTACCAGCTCTTTGTCTATCATGATATATGGACCCTAGGACAGCCCCTCTTGAAGCAGTGACTGTCTCACTGGATTGTGGACACAGTCTCAACTGTGAATGATAATGCTGGCTTGCCCCCACCTGGGTGGGTAGCCGCACACTCACACTTAAATCTTGGGCCCTCTTCAGAGGGGCCTTGCTATCTGATATTTGTACTGTGGCTAGCTGGACTATGCCACATACTTTCTCCAGGCTCTATGGCCTTAATATGATAGATCCATTTTTGCCTTCATTAGGCACAAGGGTTCTTGACGTTGCAAGCTTGCACTGCTAACCTTGGGTTATGAGGTTCTGATGCATCCCTCGTATGCTGCCATTCCTTCTCCCTCGTGACTGCTCTGGTATACTTTCCCATAAGCATGTTTTGGCGGTCATCTTTGAATTGAAAGAGAACGTTAGATTATTTACCATAACCCTGGTTCCCTGAAAGAGTAGACCACCAAACACCGAGGTCATATCAGTTGCCCTCATGGGTTCAATGCAAAAAGAGAACAAGGCTTCTGTGGGTTGACTGTTTAATCAGTCGGTAGGACATCACCCCAGGAAGGGGCCTATCGGCAGCTCTGATATAAAGAGCTCATTGAATACGAGGCTTATCCCATAAGAGGTTTAGGTGGTCGTCTTCTCTTTCAGGGAACCATGATTACAAAAAGTAACCTAACTTTTTAACAATGCATATTGCATATCAATGGCAATAGTAAATACTGTGGTTAGTAAGTAGTACTCAAGTTGACATTGAACACTACCAGATCAACATCAGATCAAACACTACCGGATCAACATCGGATCAAACACTACTGAATCATCATCAGATCAAACACTACCGGATCAACATCAGATCAAACACTACCGGATCAACATCAGATCAAACACTACCGGATCAACATCAGATCATACACTACCGCATCAACATCAGATCAAACACTACCGGATCAACATCAGATCAAACACTACCGGATCAACATCAGATCAAACACTACCGGATCAACATCAGATCAAACACTACCGGATCAACATCAGATCATACACTACCAGATCAACATCAGATCACTCACTACCGGATCAACACCAGATCACACACTACCGGATCAACATCAGATCAAACACTACCGGATCAACATCAGATCATACACTACCAAATCAACATCAGATCAAACACTACCGGATCAACATCAGATCGAACACTACCGGATCAACATCAGATCATACACTACCCCATCAACATTAGTTTGAACACTATCGGATCAAAATCAGATCAAACACTACCGGATCAACATCAGATCAAACACAACCGGATCAACATCAGATCAAACACTACCGGATCAACATCAGATCAAACACTACCGGATCAACATCAGATCAA